>NC_056734.1:128624170-128631670 GCF_019279795.1 Protopterus annectens
TATGGGTGTATAAGTAAGATGTACATGTTAAAGGTGGGCTTACCGTGCAAATATGATGTGCATTGTGGGATATTGTGCCAATTACTGTGTAATGTACAGTATTCTAGGCAGATCTGTATTCTATTCTACATAGCAGTTCTGTTATGTTATGCAAACAGTAGTTATGTCTATTGGCAATTACAATACTCAATGACAGGATACATAGCATTAGTATTCATCTGACAGGTTAGCAGCATGATAGCAAAGATAATTGGAAGAGCCAGGTAACTATCCATGGACATAACACATGTAATATCCACCTCTCTACTATTATTTGCAAGCAATAACAGCTGTGCATGTGTAGATGTTATGCAAGTGTGTAGTGACCCTTGTTACAGGGCTGGGCCAAATGGCTATGTGCACACCTAAATAGAGTGGATATTGAGAGTACAGACACACTGGTTGAACTACCAGGTTCGTGTAGCCCAGCCTCTCATTGCCAACCTAACAACCACCTGCACATACTGTATATAAGGTAGTGTACAGCACTGGTAATGAAACAGGTTGCATATCATCTTTAACTCCAGTGTAACATCTGCAGTAGGAGTGTAAGATGTAGGAGACAGCTGCCCATGTGTAATAGCCACATCATAGGTGATGGCTCACACTATCTGATTATATCCTGATCATGTTGATAGTGGCATCAGAGCCTATTGATTCATGACTCTGTTTGGAGAGTGGGCATCTGTCCCAACAGATCTCATGGTCCTGGTGGATATGTGAGTATATACCCAGAGAAGGAAACAGACCTGTAGACACTTGCATTATCTGTAATCAACTAACAGGATGTGATGTGCTCCTCAGAGGAGGATTGCTGCTAAAGGTAGCTACAATGTTTCCGTAATAGCCAGTGTTGTCACGTCCATAACACAAATATTTACATGTGAGAATCCCTGTCTAAAACATCTTCATAGGCAATACGTAAACTAAATACAGTACTTGGTACTTGTAGCACATAATGCTCATACAGGCATGTCCTCTAGTCAGCTACTGGTGTTTCCTAATGTCAGCTTTGTGTATGTGGCCATCCATGTAATCTCTATGCTATGTACACTGCCAGACCCACCTAATACCATGCCCCACACATTGTTTGGGATACAGCTACAGGGGTAAGCTGGAAGGTAGCACAGTCTACAGCCATGACTGGACTGGACAGTCATGAGGTGTAGGTTAACACATGCAGCTCATCAACACAACCAACACATACCCTTACCAGAACACAGTAAGGACACCCACACACACTACAGGAAATCACACACATTCACAGATGTGTCTAAGTATCTGGGCAAACATGTGACCCCCCAAGCAGGAAGTGACAGACACTGAAATATACAAACTGTATGGCACAGTTTGCATAATTGTGCCACACCTCTGGACACATGACTGGAAACATGCCTAACAGTACTCATTTGTGAATGCAAACTCTAGCACTATGTTACACACCAACCTATACAAGGGCATACATAACATCAGCTGCCTGTCTGCCATGATTAGCCACATACTCATATACTCAGACCACCTTTTTAACTATACACATGGCTCTGGCATATTCCATGTTGTTGTGCAGGACCTGTGGTGCAGTAGCCTGGACTGCATGGAAACACATGTAGGAACTGTCAGGTCTTGTAGCCCATGCAGGTATGTCCTAAGGCCTGGGTAGCATTCTGCCATTGGCAAGAATGATACTGCAGTACAGGGACAAAAGGATTGTATTCCACAATTGTCTAGTGTAGTGGTGTATGTCACAGGGTATCCAGTATCTGTTGTCCTGGGATAATATGGGTGACAGACCATGATCCTTTGCCAGACAGGGCCTGCACCTGTCACCCCTGGGAATCTGGATACTGCCTAGGGCTCATGCTTCCCCTATAGTGCCTTCATCATGCACGGTTCAAGTGAGGGTCCACTGCTGTTACAGGGACAGCCAAGCAATAAATTGCGGGTCTCGCTACACAATGATACGGACACACATATGTTAATCCCTAACATGGAGAACATATCTGTGCAGTGGTTGAGACATGTTTCAGCGCTCTGGAGAGCAAAACTGCATGACCATGTTATAACACATACCTCACCTCTTGCCCATTATCCTTTATTGGAACACACGGACCGCAGGTGTGTCCATATTCCTGAAGAATATGTACAATGCCACTCTAATTGCACTTGCATAACATCATATGCATTATGCTGAGCAACTACCTTTGTGCCAAAGTGAAATTCAAAATGCACCTTAAGACAGATCACCCACCAGGCTGTGGACTTCCCAACTGTCATAATGTGCCGTAATGGGGAAGATTAGGTCTGAGACAGAACCATAATAATGTCTACTCTCAACTATTTCATTATGAACTGGGAAGACTCCTCATGTACCAACACCTGCACTCAATGCATGTTGGATTCCATTGACCCCACTGACCTGGATCACAGTAGTCACACAAACAGGGCTAACAGTATGCTGCACATAGTTAGCCTCCAATGCCAATGTTATGTTTCTTAAGAGCAGAGTGGTGAGTGCCTTGGCACTCATGCAGATGGACAATGCATGTGCAAATGCTGAATCCTACACAAATGAACTTTAAACAGTCACATATGTGCAGTGATTGTGCCATTGAAACAGAACAAGGAGTCAACCCAACACAAACAAGTAGGCAAACTGGTGGTACCATGCTTTAAACTGTACCACAGAAGGTGGTAACTGTTGCAAGAGTGAACACACATGAGTGTAAGTGATCCCTGATCAGCCACATTAAGATGCAGATACATCATATAAAACCATGCAAAGCTACTGTGAAACTAATCAGCCACATATTATGAGGCCAAGCACAGAGCATTCTATAGCTGTGGCATTAATTGTAATGGCAATGACAAGACCTGCCATGCTGCACAGCACTATGGCATGGGAGGTACTGCACCTAAAGAAATAGCACCCATTCATTCAGATAGGGTCTCAGAGAACCTAAACCCACTCCCACCTCCCCCCCCCAACAGGTACCTTAGTAATATATCTATGTACACTACAGGGCCCCTGTACTAACAACTGTGCAGGTACAAGCTGCACTCTCTAAAGCCATACATACAGCTTTAATGGAACCTGACAACATCCCACGGTGCATCCTACACAAATGTAAGAACATTCAGCTATCCACATACACATCATGTTCAATCATAGCTCCATGTCAGGCTGTGTACACACTGAATGTTGCACAGCAACAGTTATCACACTCAGCAAAGGGGGAGACACCATTGATAATGGGACATAGTGCACAACTACCCTGCTGAGCCTGGTCTGTACGGCCACGAACCATGGTCAACATAATTGATGTACTCGGTACAGATGTAGATGACAGTATGGTTGATTTAAACTGCATATCATGACCTTGCTAGGTCGTAGGACACCATCACCCATACTGTGTTCCAGTTACACTCAGTAAACTAGGTGCATATTCCTATGTCACAGGAGTGGTTGGCAACTGGACTGCTGGCAGAACCCATACTACAGAAGGTGTCTGATGAATACATGCACATCAAATCAGTGCCAGCCACAGTAATACAGGGGTCATTCCTGGTACTCCCCCTCTTTGTTATCTATACCACATAGACTAACAAAGAAGGCATCAGCCTATTGATGTTTGCAAATGACTATGAACTAGGAGCAATAGCTGACTTATTGTGTGCTGCGTTCAACATACAGAAGGGCCTTATTATGTCAGATGTGTGGTGTGTGATGTATAGCCACAATCTGACAGCTAAGTATTGCATTGTCATCCCCTATGTTACAAACCCTGTACCCATTAACTACAACTTAGGCAGTGGTCAACATAATGGCAATTGTGTGTATGGGATGCAGCTGGACAGTACTTCTCTTTGATAGTTACACCACCACAAAAGACAAGTCGTCATATGTGGCACCCCTAATCATGACAGGATGCCATCCAGGAATATAGAGATAACTGCTCAGCCATAATCAACACCCATGTGATCCATAATAGATCACATATTTCCTTTAATGTTTATTGCCATTTTGTAGATGGCCTACACTGCCCTTCACAAACCCTAGCTGCACTATGTAGCATGCAGCCTACCCTGAATAAAGCCATGTCCAACCCAGAGGTGTTGGACATGCTACACTTAACATATCCTGATCCCAAATAAACACATACGTCATGGACATCCCTACTTTGCTGTAAGTGGATGGGGGGAGGGGGCATTAACATTTCATTATGGTAAAATACAGCCTCAATCCATGAACCAGACAGCCATACACATGGACAGCCACACACACACACACACACACACACACACACACACACACACACACACACACACACACACACACACACACACTGGCATTCACAAAGATATACACCTATGTCACACACATACAGACACTTTACATGTGTGAGGTTTAACCACCTGCCTATGCCTTTCTTTCTACACTTCACTCTGTACTGGTGTCAACAACAGTGTTCAGGAGAGTGATAAAATGTGGGATATATTCCCAACCATATGAGACATATATGGACACACACCCACACATGCCAGTACTGTGAATCAAACACCTGCCTATCTCATGATAGGTACTACAGAAGTACAGCACTATCGCATGTGGTACAATGCATACTGACTCTTTCCTTTGACAACTGTGCTGATATATGCACAATATATGCACAGGGGAGGTATTACTGTTACAGGTGTCATGAGGTTTGCCTTCAGTGTCACCCTTACAACATTCTACATTGTCTGTCTTCCACTTCAATTAAAAAAACCTGACCTTAGCAGGTGCGCAGGTTATTGTAGGACTGGTTGTAACACACCAGTGAGCTGTCCTCTGTAATCATTCATCTGCAAAGAAGCCCCACCACTTAGTAGTCATGTCCAAACATCTGTCCATATCTCATGTATGGCTTACTGTACTTAGAGCATATCACCATATACAGTTGGCAATGTTGAGGCTGTATTGCAACAGCATGCTGTACTAAGCCAATAGTCACCTTCAGACATCAGACACTGCACACACATGGAATCTACACAAACAATACATGTGCACATATGCGGTCTACATCAGTACATGCAGTAGCAGGTCAAGAGGATACATTCCACACCTTCCCCCACACCATGTGTGAAACATAGCCAAGCATTACACTATAATGGATGTTGTATTCATATACTGGTAGGACACCACCACTTTCACCGAGCAGCCAAGTGTACATATATTACAACAGTACATATCAGCATGACACACACAGTATTATTCCATGTCATGCTCCTACAATCTGTTACTTGACAGTGCCATGGTGAAGTCAAGGCACTGTAATGGTCAACAGTGAGCACATTATATTTGCCACACACACCTCATGTGTACTGGAAGAGTGCCAGAAATGTGCTCTGTTAGAGCTAGGCAGTACACTCATTCAAGCATGTGTGAGGTCTGTGGCTTGTAACCATCTCACCCCAGGATATACTGGCTATTGTGGTACTAAGGCTGATGTCCAGACAGCACACATGCATGGCTTGCAATTGTTGACATGGGTTATATGTAGGAGCTGTGGCCACACATGGTTGTACATGTCATGAACATATCACCTGTGACTACTCAGGAACATACAGAACAGAGCTGAATTTCCCTGAGTCTGTCAATACAGGCCTTGTGTAGGTCCTATGGTCCTGTTGTTTGGGTATGTTTGTAGGCATTGCATTAGGTGGACATGTCTAAAGACATACATGCCACATGGGGTGTTGTATGATATGATAGTTGTCATGGGTGACCAGTAGAGAGGGGATATTACCTCTTTCAACATAGATATCGAACATTATGTACTGTTAGCTATGCTATCTGCCATGTGAATGTGTGTAATGACTTTAGCCACCTGTATGGAGAAAGGTAAACAAAAGCTATGGTAATGTAATTTATGTTGTATGAGTGTGGGATGTACATATCCAAGGCAGGTACAGTTAGGTCATATCCAACCATGAGGGTGTTGTTTACTGGTGTACAGCAACAGTTGACCGTGTTAATGCTGACAACATCCGAGGGACCCTGATATGTGTACAACTGAGCTGGTTACAAACAGTGGTATTATTGCATTGCATAACACATTATGCAGCTGTGTCTGTACATGGGTACTTTGCACAGTTGATGTAGGCCTAGGTACAGTCCACCAATCAAGGGTTATCTGGTGGTCTACCACATTATGTCATACCACATATGGATGTGTGTTGCTAGTCTGGGAACAAGGTGGTGGATGTATATGAGGATACAACCTAATATGCAGCATTTGCCACTCTCACCTGTACCTGACTCATCTGTGATGCGTTATGTCAGAGTATTGATCTTTACATGTGAGTAGCCTTTATGAGTATGTGTACACCAACACCTGGAATGGTCCATACCACTGTTATGGCCCACATGTCTGGATCTGAGTTATATGGTGGTAGTGCAATTGTGCACTACAGAGCCTTCAGCCAGGTGTTCCTCATTGCACAGATGTCAGTATTTTCCATTGTAGGTTCTACATTGAGCAAATGGATTACTAAAGCCACACATCTAGCACGGGTTAGCATAAGCATCCAATGCAATTGTCATGTAGGTGTCAGGATGTTACTTCTGTGTGTAGGACATTTGCCTTGGAATGCAGCTATATGGGTAAATGTGACCTAGATATTATCCACACGCATGTGTGACATGGATGCATGCGTTCTGTGTTGAAGGCTCGTTGTTTGGTCATGACAGCCCAGAATGACAGACACTGGACAACCTCATAATAACAGCAGGACATTGGCTCATTGTTTCAGTCTAGCAGTTGCCACCCATACCATGACATCACTGCGCATGGCATTAATGTGCTTGGTAGCAAATGCCCCATGTAAGGTGATGGACAGAGGCAGAACTTGTGTATATAACCAATGTGAGATATACTTAGGGTAGCAATCCTGCTAATAATGACAACTACTAAGACAGCCGGGAGAGGTCAACTTGACACCTGCACCTCAGTGCCATTACACAAGGTGTCTCACACATTATGCTTGCACATGCCACTGTTCCACGTATAATGCCATTGTCCACAACCTGCTATCAATGTATGCCTTTCAGGGCAGCAAGGTGTGTGACACATGCTGTAGGTAGCATCCACCTGTGCAACCCAGGTAACCTATTATCTGTCATGTCCACACATACATGAATGTGTATACGTAACATATATATGTCAGTACTTCATATACATGTATGCATGTGTATCACACAACACAGACACAGATATATCATTTACAGGCCACATACAGGTATCAGGTAGTAAACCAGTATGATGTGCATATATACTGGCAGGTAAGATGTACATAGCTGTAATCCTGTGTGTTTACAATAGGAGTCCATTACAATGTGTTCTGTACATGTAAGTGTTTGAGCATGCACACTGTGGCCTTCAGTGGTTAGAATCGGAGTGCATCCCAAACAGCCCTGTGCTA
>NC_056734.1:128636670-128664015 GCF_019279795.1 Protopterus annectens
ACCTAGACATACACCTCTGGGAGTGCTGTAACCCAGTAATCTCCATAGCACGTGCTGTAACTGCGTAGTGCTTTAGTGTGATACATTGGCTCAATAAGGGTTCTATTCCAGGACATGGCAGGTGTGTGTGTGTGTGTGTGTGTGTGTGTGTGTGTGTGTGTGTGTTTATTTGACTCTCAGAGCCTGTGTGAAGGTAGCTGTGAGTGTCTAACCACTGGACATTTTGGGGGAGCGGATTTTGTAGTTTTCCTATATGGTGTCCATCTTATATGTCACAATGTCCACCTCAAGAGTACAGATTTCAGTGAGCCAAGGGACTGTGTTGGCAAGCCATACCCCTACATCTGGCAAAAGGCCTGGTGAACAATGTATGCAACCCTATTATTACCCGGAATACGTCCTGAACTCATGTGTCATACACAAACACACTTGCCTAGAATATCCCACTATGTTGCTAGTACCCTGCACATTGATGACAGATAGTAGGCATTGTGTGATTGCAGTGGGCTGCAGAGGTCATGGCACCCTGTACAGCAGTACAATAGGCACGTAACTGCAGACAATGTGCTTTCACTATGTTCTCCACTGGATGCCTGCAACATATGTGGTGCCATCAAACGTGATCCAGAGAGGCCATACAATGCCTTACACATGTGTCCTGTATGGACCGATGCCACTGACACTGGGAAATACCTGTATGATGCTATCAATGCAGGTGCAGTGTCAACATGCTGACTATAAGCAGGTTCTGCCACACCAGGCCAGTACTGGCATATCAGAGAATAACAGTCTGTGTACACAACATGTGCCAGCCAATCCAGGTACTCCTGTACATGTCACTGTACATTATTGTGGGACATGCACATCCCAGGCAATGTCCATGTCAAAGACTATCAAACACAGACATGGCATGCATTGCAAAACTATGGCCATACACAATGGTAACCCAGATGTCAGGATAGTTCATACAATACCCATCTGTGTGGGACATTGCAGACACTACACCCCTGTACCACACTGCACACCATTGTTGGGTGGCAAGACTTAGCCCTCACCCAGCCTTGTACAGCCATCTTGCACAGCCAACCACAATACACCCATGAAGCAATGCACACATGCATGTCAGTACTGGCACCTTGTGTCTGCATGTGGGGTATGATACTCCCAACCACAGTTACTCCCAGTATAACTCCCACTGACATACAGACAGATGTCAAACACGTTCACATGCCCAAGCCCATAGAACCTCTGGATATCCCCTGTGGTGCATGCAGTACCTGTGCATTACTGCAGTGTGGCAAACTAAGTAGTTTGGGAGTGTATTAGTGGGCCTGGCAAAGAGTGTCAATGTGAGTCCATTAGAGAGTGTGGTTGTGTTGACAATGACATCCGTTCATGTGGACAGCTATGTGTGCTACACCTAATGTATGTCTACTATATCTCTGTTGCAGATGCCGCTCACCAACACACATATATGTTCTTACAGCAGACCAACATGTCAGCTTTGTGGCACATGGAGTAACTCCATATCTGTGTTTAAACTGCAACACCATAGGCTGTATGGGTTTGAAGGTCCCAGCAGAACCTTCTGTCCCACTTCAGCTGGCCATGGCACCAGGAACCAGCACGTCTGGGGCCCAGCCTTGGACCTCCACCTCTGTTGGCTCTGCACCACTTTCTGGTGGTACCACCACTGAGGATAGGGCTTGTCCCCCCTGGGAGTAGGTCCAGACAGGAACATGCCCGCTGTCGTACAGTCCCGGATGTGGTGCCTAGGGAGCTCAATAAGGGTTTTGAGGCCAGATACATCAGCTCAAGGGCAGAGTGTCACATTTACAGGGTGAGGCTGCCACTCCTAGACAGCCCCCAGCACTGCCAACTTTGCAGCTGTTTTGGTGAAGTGGTGGCTGCCCATGGCTGGGGACCTCTGTCCCACTGTTTCCATCTGGAGGCTCATGGGCTTGTGAATGCCAAACACCCCTCCCTGTCCAAGGTGTATCCCCCCACATGTGTCATATACCGACCCTGTATGCTGTCTTGTCTGTCATACTACCCTACCTATCCTCCGCGAGCATACCTACTCTCCTTCCCCCACATCCCACTCTCACCCTATGGAAACAAAAGGCCAATCAGTTCCTTAGAACAACATTTGCCCCATACATAGCTGTCCATTTTACACACGTGTCCACTGGACACATGTAACCCTTTTAATATGCATCACAACATACTCCAGTTATCTTCACCCCTGTCTCTCAGGCACAATAATAGTATGCACATGACTTCTAAATGTTCCAGGTACACGTAATGCGGATGACCCCATTGTACACACAACACTACCAGTCCCTCTATGTTTACCTCATTTACCTTTATCATGATGATGATGTCGCACACAGCACCTTGCAAGAGTACTGCTCTCACATAATGATTGGACAGGAACTGTTGTGTTAGTGGAAATAACATGCACAGAGTGATGTATATGGCCAATGTACAAATGTTTGCGTGTATGAATGACACATGTCTGTCTGTGGGTGTCTTGATATTACATAGGACAACACCACTACATAATACAGGCATTACTGGTGTTTCCCTTTTCATTCCTTTGTAATGCTTTGTTGTCACATGGGATGTTCCTGATATATCTATATATATGTATGTATCTGGACATAAACACTCACACATACATCTACATGATGGAATACATTTCCTATACTGTTGAATGACTGCACTGGATGATATGTTTGTGATAAGGTCCAATGTCTGTATCTGCCATGGCTTAGTGGTAAATACCAATAGCTGTGTGAGCAGGGTCCTGGTTTTGAGCTTTGCAGAGGCCATTAATTTTGTTGCTGGGCAGAACAAGGCCATTGGATACGGTGTGATTAAGGCACATTAAAGCAGTTGTGAGTGGATGTGTGTGGGTTTGCGCAGTGTTAAGCAATGCTAACCTCTGGTTACAGTTTCTTACACTCAGTTAGCCTCTACATTGCTTTACCAGTGTAATACTCGCATACTGGTGAACAAACAGGCTTACACCCGCTTGCTCCCGCATTTGCAAATACACTGCATTTGGTGTTTGCTTCTGACACTCACACCCCTGAGTGGGAGTAAGGACTATGATATTACCTTGTGATGCCTATTACATCAGATTACATGCCTACAGTATCGGGAATGGCTGACCATTAGGTGACAGCATGCCATTCAAATGTACAGAATCTGAGGCCTGTCCAGAGTTTGATTCATATTATTGGTGTGTTCCTCATACAATCTGCACCCATCTGACTAATACATGGGAACTGACACTTTTCAATACAAACAAGTAATTGGGTTTTGGAACCCACATCCTTCAGCTGAGTCATGCTACTGCATACCTTATATTCTATCATCTTTCTAAGGTTGTCAGTGGAATATGTGCTTTCTGTCCCTATCAGACCTCTCATACTATTGGGGGAAAATACAAACTGAATTAGGGACACGGCATAACAACATCAGGGACACATTTAAATTATTGGTGCTATTAACCTGACACATTGATAGACTCAGAGCATATGAATTCATACACATTTTCTGAGGTAAATGATGTTTATAACTCTTAATTGTTGTCATTATTCATTACTTGTAATTCACCACCTTTCCTCCAAATATCACTAGTTTTAGGAGAGATTAAGTGGATCAGAGTTTGAAAGTGAGTCAAAATCAGGGACGTCCCTGGAAATCGGGGACAGTTCAGGGGTATGGTCCCTATTTCTTCCCCCAATGGTTTATGTCCTGTCCAGTGGATGTGCTCTTAGGGGTTGAGAGGTATGGGAGTCAGCTATGCCCATTTCGGAATATTACTTACATTCCCGGGGTGGTCCTAATATGGCTGTGTCAGCCAAAATCTGCATGCCTACGCCCATAATTGCATACCCATAGTTTCCCCACCTGCCACTTCTTTACAGCACTCATCCTTACTGTGGGTGCAGGTGGGGTATAAGCACAATACTACACACTGCCCATTCTCCTCGTGTCGGGACACATGTATGTTGTGTCGACCCATGGGTTATCAGGTTTGCCCAACCTACTGGTCTGTGTAGATCTACAGCCTGGTTTGATAAGTCATTACTGGGACTGCCTCCGATCATTAATTTTTGGTGTCCTACAAGGGACATCAATGTCTATGTTTCAAGATTAGACCTGGCAGGTCTCTCTCACTGGTAGTATCCTGCCGGTGGTCTGGGAAGCAGTGGTGTGTTTACATTTATTGTGTGTCTGTATGTCTCACCGGCCTAGCTGGGGGAGTGGGGGGTTGATGGTATGTGTTACACATTTGTTTATTGGTCCTCTCACCCCCACCCCATATGCACGGCCTGTGAACATATCTTACTTGTAACTACTGTATCATATCCTAGCTATATACATGTGCATATTTATAGTCACATATATATATTTACATTACTATATACAGATATATCTGTATATGTATGCATACATGTATTTTTATATTTTGCTGTCTATATATATCACAACATATGGGTCTATGGGTGTCTGCATATGTATATATTTATATGTGGGTATGTATCTGTATTCTGTCTCTGTATGTATGCATTTGTACTATGGAGAGGGAGAGGCTTATCTCTATGTCGCTATGGGTAGATATACACACACATACCTATACATATATATGTCTACATCTGGTTATTCCATTCCTTGCCATATAGATTACACTTTGCTGCAGTGTGACTCATAGTGGGTGTGGCTGCTCGTTGGGTGATGAGCCTGCCCAATGAACACATTCAATTACATCCCTAGAGCTGACCTTATAGGCCCACATCAGCCAACACCTGCACACCTAGACCCATAAGTAGCTACCCATAGTTCCCCCCCCCACAGCTCCTCAACAGCACCCATCCTTACTCTGTGTCCTGGTCTGTTCTGGACACACCACTACACGCTGCCCACTCTCCACTTCACGGGATCCATTTCATACAATTGTCTTGGCTGATGGGTCATCAGGGTTTCTCATCCTTGTATTCCGAGTATGTATACACGCCAGCCAGAATGTTCGGTCTATCACCTTCTTTTGGTCTTTCCAAATTTTTGGGGTGTCCCGCAAGGGACTTGTGCTTGTGTTCCAAGATTAGAATTCAAGGGTGCACTGTGTACCTCCCCGGTTGTATCCTGCCTGTGGTCTGGGGAGCAGTGGACTCTTTACATTGTTTGTGTGTATGTTTCCCGTGTCCGGCTGGGGGGGGGGATCATGCTACGTGTTACATGTTTCTTGCTTGGTCTCCTCACTTCCATTGGCATAGCCTGTGAACATATGTCAATCTTGTGTGCTGTTTCCTATCATAGCTGTATATCTGTGTATATCTACGTACACACACACACACACAAATATATATATATATATATATATATATATATATGTATATGTATATATATATATATATATATATATATATATATATATATATATATATATATATATATATATATATATATATATATATATATATATATATATATATATATATATATATACATATACATATATATATGTATATATATATATGTGTGCGTGTGTCTGTTAAAGCAATACATACCCCACGCAAACGCACTTACACATGCTTACTGGTGTTTATATATGCTTGACCTGCTTACTATTGCCTTATTCATTATGACACTGACACTTCACTCCAGTTAACTTTTAATTGATATTCTGCAGGTTATACAATGGACAGATGTCGCAATATGTTCATGCATAGATTACTGATGGTAAATGGTATGTGATACAGTGGGATTCGGTACGGGAATGTCTGTTCGTTAGGTGGTTGCTCTAACCAATACACTTTTGCTGTGCTGCTTCATTTGCATATATACCCATATACCCATGGCTCCTGGTTTCTCAAACACACACCCCAATGCCTCCCTAACACTGCAGTCATCCATTCTCCAGTCAGATTCACGGTGTATCCATACCACTACACATTAGCCACTCCCTACTCCTATAGACCCATCCCATCAGTTGACTCACTCCACGTATCCTCAGAACTCCCAAACTTTTAGTCCACAAACACTGGTGACATGAGCGACCAAAAGAATACTATTCACAGTTTTTGGGTTGTCCCACATGGGACACGCATGTGTTTATATAAAGATTAGACTTTATACTTCATTACATCCTTACTCCCATTAACATGACACTACAATAAATTAATAAGTATGACTATGTGGTAATGCACACGTTACACATGAGAGCCTAATTATGTACGTGTTCAGCATATTTCTTTTACAAATAGACCAGTTTAGTAACTGGCGTTGCCGTAGCAGGCAGATCACATGAATGATTCCATGCATGGGAAAGTCCTCACATTTGATTATTTTCAGCACAGCACTGACTTCGGACATTGTAGACACTTCTGCATTTTAGCAGTTTCGTCCCGTCCTTCTTCTGCACAATCTATTATTCTATCTACTGTTGAGGTTTGTAAGGACACATTCATGTTATTTATGTCTGCTAATGGAATGAATGTGTTACAGAGAATGTACTTCTACATATTGATGTCTGCATGTGTGCATGCATATATACTTATAACAAACTCGCTGACCTCCATGGGCCGGTCCAATTAGAACCAGCCCATCCAACCCTGGCACGCCTGGCTCCATAATTTCATACCCATAGTTCCTCCACCCCACCTGTGTTCAAAATGCACGCATACCATCCATTGTCCACTTATCGCAACCATGACACACTTCCGCACATTGCCTTCTCCCGTGCGTTAGGGGCCCTACATGTATGTTGTCCCAAGCCATGTATTCTCAGGCTGTCCCACCATTTAGTCATTGAACATACCTGCCCTTGCTTGTGTAATGGTCGGATGGCCAATCATCCTATCAATTTTTGGGTAGTTCCACCAGGGACTACCCTCTGTGTGTAAAGTAAATTTAGCAAATCGACAATGTTACTCCCACTGGTAATATCCTGCCTGTGGTGTGAGTAGCAGTTTTTTGCTCACTCCTGCCCAGCTGGATATGACATACACTGACAGTGCTATATAATACTGGGGTTGCTGTTGATTCCCTTCTCATTCCTTTTGTATGCTTTATTGTTACGTTGTTCTTTCTTCATAGATATATATGTATATATATATATATATATATATATATATATATATATATATATATATATATATATATATATTATATATCTGTATATACATATATACATTTCCTATGCTGGGCACTGCTTAGACCCGTGCAAGTGCACTCAGACTTGCTTACTGGTACTTATATGTGTTTAGTGCTGCTTATTTGTGCTTACACCTGCTTACTAGTACCTTATTCATTACGACAGTGCCACTTTGCTTGAATGATATTTAAGTTAAATATCTCATGCGATACTCTTATGTCGCTTTTACGGCAAAATGACATTCATTCCACATGGAAAATGATATGTGCTATTGTTGGGCTCGAACCGTGAATGCCTGTTTATTAAGCAGATGCTCTAAACACTACACTATTTACACTTACGTTGATTCTGCATGTTTTTCTCTATTTGAATGAATATGATGCATAAGCTACGCTCAGTGGAGGGCAGCGACGTGCAGACATACTGCGCTTTGATTACACCTTTGATATTGCAGCAATTTGAATGTATAATAGGGACATAGGGACAGAAAATCTAATTGTGAACATTCTAGGGACAGGGCTCAACATTCCACTACGTGCTTGTTTGTTTACAATTTCGATTTTATTTCACTGTTCGTGGACACTCTTGTATACTTAGCATACATTTCGGTATCCACGGACACTGAATTACTGGCTTACTATTAGGGGTAGGCTCTAATAGTAGGCATAGTAGGTTTTGCAAGTGTCAGGGCATGTTTACGCCTCCGTAGAGCACTTGTATATGCCCCCTGCACTCGCACACATTTCCTGTGCATGTCAAGGGTGCGGCGATGTGCCCTCATACATATTCATATGGCACTGCTGCGCCATCTGTAGTGAGAACACTCGGCGCAAGGCTAAAACCATCCTTGCGCCAAGCTTCTTGATTCCCGGGGTAAGTCTTTATTAAAGAGAAGGAAACATGACTGCAAAACAAATTCAACAGACATTACTGCAATAAAAACATTAAGTAAGCAAAATGTATGTACATTACCTGACTGTGAACAGTAAAAAGGTATAAAAAACATAAAAATGGCTTATTGATGAATGTCGAAACATATCTGATACAAATAGAAAATGAAGCAGTGCAGAAGGGAACAAGAAGTGAATAAATTATGCATGTAGGGATGTCTAACAGTTCCCTTGGCAACAGAAAACAGAAAGTCATCTTCTAATAAAACACACATAAGAGTTACTATAGAAACACAAATAAATGAAGGCAACAGATCAACCAAGAAAAATTAGTTGGGGAAATTATTGCTTATATAGATTGTGTCTTTCATTTCTAGGAGTTTCCATCAAACTGATTTAATTTCTTGACGTTTAAGTCAGTACCTGGAAACCTGTACATCTATTTTAAAGCACCATGCTACTGATATTCAAGCTATCTCATGAGGTGTCAAATTCCTGCCTGCTACCAAGCTTGGTAACAATTGTCCATAGTACTGAGTCACAGTAAATGTAAATGTGAGTTTAATGAGCAGCTTGCAATCCTAGCTGCTACCTCCAAGTAATATGCACTAAACGGGGTTCACAAGTTTTATGTTTTATCTACCATGTTACTGTCATCAGTATTTTAATGTTTAACAAGATCAGATGCATTGGGTTAACTTCTACCACTGACAGCTATTAAAATAAAAAGAGCAGTTGTCCTTAAAGACATCTGGTAAATGTGTATTGCTACCTTAGGTGATAGCTAAATCCTGCAAGATGCATTTTCATAGGTTCATAGATCAATAGAAGGCTAATTGCCCTTGGGGGCCATTTTAAGCCTAGCTAATTAACCCATGTGAGACTCAAATCCTGTACCTTGTATCTGTAAGGTAAATATCCTAACCATTATGCCAAACTCCCTCACTTCCCAACTGCAGATACAAGTTGTAATCACTAGTCCCCCAGGATCTTAATCATCTCAGATGCCACATTGCCAACAGTAATTAAACCATGCCCATAATTATTCTGCACATATTCATGCAACCCCCCCACACACACACACATACTGTATACAAATACTGACACAATATTTTAAAATAGGTAAATGTTGAGTTCATGCACCTAGGCAGCAAGACATTTCTCTGTGGTACATTTGGTTGTGGACACATGGCTGAAGTGACATATAGCTGCAGAGAAATATGAGAGAGAGAACTATGGCTGTTGTGAATTCCCTGTGGGCAAAGAGAAGAATGCTGGGCCATGCTGACTCTACAGTACCAACTCTCTCCTCTCCAATATTTATAGTATGTCACCCCCAGTTATTCAAACCTAACAAAACAAGAGCATACCTTATTGCTTAGCCATAAAATAAGTCAGTCTTTAAATATTAGAATTGTAGCAATAGCTCAAAGATTATCTATTTACAATGGGTGGACACACTACAGTTAGCTTTACCAATAAAATATAAAAGCACTTCAGACAATAACTAAACCATCAGGTGCATGTATTTAAAGTTGAATAATATTGAATCATAAAGTTCTATACCTGAAATAATTAGGTTAAAGACTTTTTGCTATGTAAATATTTAGATGGTAAAAGCTAACAGAAGAAATTGAAAGGAAAACATGCCAAAATTAGAGAATGCTTTTAGAACAAAAATTATCTAAAATTTAAGCTAATCTTCCTCTAGCTAAAACACACAGACTATCATTCATAGTCATTGTGCAAATGTGTTACAGGTATGTCGGTGAATGAGCATAGCTAGGTGGTAATTCATAGAGGCCATTTACATTAACGTACAATGGCCAAGAATAAGTGTAAGAAAATTAACTATAATGAGATGTAAATAAGACATTAAGTAAAGTGAGATATACTAATGAAGCCGACTTGTTAAATGTTCTCGCTGTCTGCACATTTGTTGCTTAAAACATAGCTGTGTGTATTATATCTTTGCAATATAGGTAGATGCTTACTGACCTTGCAAAAATAATTTTAGTAATCATTTCTCTGCCCCAGTACCACAGCCATACACAAAAACATATAATCATCACTCAGACAACACCTGCCATCCTCGCGGTAAAAAAAAAGTTAAGCGACACAACCTCCATAATGATATACATATGCAGTGTCCAACCAACTAAGTTGTGCTGAAGTCAAACATTCACAGTAGTAAAGAAAACACATCTGCCCTTTCATTAGTGCCAACCACCTTGTAGTCAGAATACTTTCAGTGACACTCAGAAGTCTCCCAGTAAAGACAGAAAACATATTTGTCACTTCAGTACTTCAGATTAAAATCACTTCATTTCTACTGTATATGCAAAATAATTAAAAGTCACCAAAGTAAATGATTTTTTCACTAATCATTTCTACTGCTGCAGTAATGATTTCCCATTTACAAATGACATATTATTCACCAAAGCCATTGCAATATGCCCATCATATGAATTAAACAAATGTGTCTTAAAGTGAACTCAATAGTCTTACCTTATTTTTAATTATTTTACAAATTTTTACAAAGTCCATGGTTTACCAAATAATTTGTCACATAAATCCAGTTATCCTAGATTAATATGATGTTGTTAATGTAAGTTCAATATACTTTACACATTTTGTATGCAAATGAGGCTCTTTTATATTTATCTCTATGAATCGTAGTAATACAACATCCACTGCATCTTAGCCACATAATAGCTTTCCCCTTTATGCTTTTGCTGTACGGAGGCATGTTTAACAAACCACCTCCATGTTTCTGTAATCAGACTTAATAACCTCTGCTGACCTCATTTGCATAACGACATAGCAACACTCTTTGCAGATTAATGCTACATGCAAACAGAAGCCATGGCTGTGAAGACTACCAATAATCTCCCTTTACTTTTCTGGTTTTCCAGTTCAAAATCGTACATTTAGAGCCTTTACAGGAAGGAACTATTTTACAATGGAGCCTTCCAGACATAACTGATAACTGACTGACCAGGGTTAATAGACAACCTCACTGTTTAAAAGTCCCAAAAGAATTTCCAGTGGCATTAGCTTAATTTCAAAAGATACTTGTCTATAGAGAAAGACAAGCTGGAAGAAACCAGAGTTCAGATAAGGAAAACATCATGTGGCCTAGGGCAACTACTCCTAGCAGAGTTCTTTACAGTACTACATACATTTGCAGATTTATGAAAGAAGCAAGACTTAATTAAAATGTACTTCATTTTCACAATAGCAAATGCAACCCTACAACATTCTACACATTTTGTTTTACTTATTATTCCTCTGTCTAGTGCAGGTAAATAGATATTAACTGTTGTTTTTATGATATTAATTTATATAGATATAATTTTCAACTTTTTCTAAATATCTCAACAACCAAGTAACACAGTCAGAACTTCTTAGTCTCATATGAAAGCATTCAGGTAGAAGAATAAAATGCTGCTGACAGCACGTATGCAATTTGAGTGGTTGCTGAGATATTGTAAGTTGTTTACAAAATGCTACAAATGTAATCGTTACTGTGTTTACTGTAACTTATAAAATTTGGTTTAAGACCTAGAACCTAAAGAATACTACCATTATAAAAATAGTTTGTGCTGAAGAGTTTCCATTTATACTTATTTCATAACCCCTATGGTTCCAGAAATATGAATATTTGTTTGAAATGTGAGGACGTAATTTGCTTCTATCAAAAGGTTTAGGCTCCGCCCATTGGAAGTTACAATGTAAACTTCCTGAGCTCCATTGGAGTGAATGAGTTAAAACATAACATCTGCTGGAGGATGTTCAGAGGGACACTGTTACACCTGTATTAGAAATAACAAGCTATGCTAGTTGTTGACAGGTGTGCATACCATCCAGTCTACTCATGGGGTGTGTTGTCCATATTGTAATTAAATTGTGTCTTTGTGTTCATAATGCTAATCCCCCCATTCATCACCAAGTCCCCATGTCAATGTCATTGATCCTTTGTGTGTGTGTGTGTGTGTGTGTGTGTGTGTGTGTGTGTGTGTGTGTGTGTGTGTGTGTGTGTGTGTGTGTGTGTGTGTTAATACTGTATGCATTATACAAATGCCACACTTGGATTTGATGATTTTCCACAATTTGCAGTCCTCCACAAAGCTGGTTGAAGAAAGGATATGTAAGTCAGTTTAGATGGCTGAAACTTAAATAATGAACAGGAAAGAGCATTCCACAGAGCCCTGCAGTATGGATCTGGTCACTGGACTCTAGATAGAGGTGACTTCGCACACTGCAGTGTATTTCCCTGTAACATATGTGTTTCAGTTGTCTGCCCACTTGCTGATGTAGGTGTTTATGGCCACTTGTGACAGTTTCCCTGTAATACCTGACTACTGATTTGTGTCAAATCCATTGGCCAGGTCTAGTTACACATGATGGCAGTGTCATCATCATGCATGCCCTTGGTAACCCTTTTGAAGACACTGAACAGATGTAACAGACAAGATGTAGCCTGAACAAATCAAGCATGGGTTTAGTACACAGTCAAGATATTACCTGTGTCCTTTTAGAGAAGGTCTATGATGACTTAATGACATACCTCACAGATGAGAGGAGTTAGGATGGGTATATAACTCCATGCATCAGGTGATGGTCCTCCTGCGTTAGAAGGATGTATGTTGCCGTACACCCTTCTTTGGGAGCATAGGCTATCTGGAGGCTGTGTTGACGTATGGATCCAACTGTGTCTAGTAGTTCAGGTTTTAAGTCATGCTATAGGCAACATGTCCAACTGTGTCTGGTAGGTCAGGTTTTAAGTCATGCTATAGGCAACATGTGATGCTGTCAGGGTCCATTGCTTCTGTTTTATTAGCTGTAAAGAGTGAACAGATGTGCTACCCTGCTGAGAATAAAAAATGAGTAATGTTTGCATGTATACTTTGACTGATGACCAGTAGCAACAGGGTGGTGACATGTGAGACAAACTGCCATCTAGCAGATTGTCTATGTCCTCTGTGGTGCTGTGGTGGGTATGTCTCCTGACATTCACACAAAGATTTGTGCTTAGCTATATATTCCACGTAACATTTCATATGTGTTGCAATAAAGAATTGTGACAAGATCTCCATATAGCCTTGGTCATTCATTACATTTCACACACTATTGCAATGCACACAGTCATACAACTGTACCAATGTCACATGCTTACATCACTTGCACAAAATATGCCTTTATATGTTTCATGGCTAGGCTGTATTTGAGTGGCCTCATGTCATATCAGGACACATTGGAGATCAGTTGTTTGTGGCTCATGCAGAACATTTCCTGACACAAATGCTAATACCACACAATGGTGCTGCTGATCACATCAATATTCCTTGGGTGTAGCAACACAACTGTGCATACAATGAATTCACAAGGTTGCAATTACATCAAAACATGTGATACATTGGTTATGTATCTCATAACATAACAACCAAGTGTATGAGACAAGACTTATGTGACCATGCAATCAATATGAATTGATACTGATGTCACTCACAGAACATTTAATGATGGCATGTAGACAAATGCATACCTGTGCCATACTGCAAGTGTCACTGTGATGGTGAAATGAGAGCTGTGTAGAAAGTTGATCTGCTCCACTACAAAAACACATGTCCTAATAGACATACATTATACATAACAGTGTATCATACCATGTCAACAGTTCTCAGAGGCATATTACTACAGCTGTTATAGAAGGAGCATGTACTGCAATTGCATCAGTGGCCTTAAATACATTAGCTCACATCACAGATCGTAAGACCCTTTTGTAGCCATACTATACATCTGAATCTCCATATAGTACATGCAAATGACAGCAACACTGACAAGTTAACCATTCTGAGGGCCATGGGACATTTTTAGGCTAATGGCCAACATCTCATGAAAACCTACTCATTATTATACCATGTAAAAATCCTTATATCTATACTATGGAAGATAGTAAGCTCATTGTGCGTATATGTATATTTGTTTGATTGCATTACATCCTGTCACTGTCTGTATGGGACATGTGCATCACACCATGACATAATTAGCAATCACACATGCAGTAGTCTTGAGATGAGCTTGCATATGAAGTAACAGTTAACAGAGAGCCAGCAAACTGTAGCATATAGATATTTATTCACTTGAGTGGCTAAATAGCCTTAAACCATGATAAAGGAAACATAAACAGACCAGTTTCGGCTATACAAAATACCTAGCCTTCATCAGTGTTATCAGTGGATAACACTGATGAAGGCTATGTATTTTGTATAGCCAAAATCAGTCTGTTTATGTTTCCTTTATCATGTTTTAAGGCTATTTAGCCACTCAAGTGAATAAATATCTATATGCTACAGTTTGCTGGCTCTCTGTTATCTGTTACTGCAATTTGAATTTTGGAGCCGTGCAACTGCCATACCTGCAGGGGCTGCTACTTTTTCATGGCTTGCATAGGGTCATGGAAGGACTCTGCCTCTTGATGTGTGTATGCAAATTTGACATGAAGGCATGTTCCACTCCTCTACAAGAAGCATATCATGTGGCCAGTGTAAAAGGGAGGATGGTGGATGTATGGAGGTACATGGAAAGGTCTTCCAAGTGGTAGTGTAATGAAGAATGATTTCAAAGATCATACTATGCACATAACATATTACCAACCACTCACACACAGCAGTGGACTGGGCTTGATTTGGGCATTACACGTGTAGGTATAGTATATGAGTGCCATGTAATGTCACAGTCGTAACACCATATATGTTTGACTGTAACACTGTAATGTTGCACTTTATGGAGTATGATAGCATCATTGTATGTTGAGGAGAACATGTTAGGAGCAGTGTAGGACATGGCTGTGGAGTCATATCCCTCTGTAAAATTATCTCAAAAGTGATAGGCATATGTATAGACATGCAAGTCACCTGCTGTCAAATTAGAATCTCTATATGTGTAAGTAAAGTAGCTTGAAAATGCAGTAGTTACTGTTGCTGCCACAGCACAGGTTTTGTCTTGAATAGTGTCAGAATGCATGTTATACAGAATGACATCACCACTGAATGCTACAATGACATGTCCAGAGTAGGGTTTGACATAGCTGTGTACTCACGTATTCTAAAGTTGTCAACATAGTGACTGCTGCCTGTACACACAGATGACTACAGTGAGAATAGAATGCCTAACAAAGTATTTACAAAGCACAGTACTTAATGCAAGTGCAACAGCACAAGTCTGACTTTTCAAGTGTTGGAAAACACTTTATAAGTGATGACATCAGCAGTGTCTGATGAGAAGAGGATGATAGCAGTGTCCACATGCTTGTATAAAATGGTCTCTTGAATGTCAACCAACACACACCTGATGACCACAGTGAGAACAAAACCCCTACCTAAGTACACCAACTAGAGAACTCAGTATTTAACACAAGTTCCACAGCACAAGTCTAACTTTTAGAGTGTCCGACAACACTTTATAACTGATGGCATTGGCAGTGTCTGATGAGAGGAGGCTGGTAATAGCTTTGTCTTACATGCTGGTGTAAAATGCTCTCTCAAATGTCAGCCCACTGAACGCACACATGCCAATTGACAGCAGTGAGAATAGAACTCTTACCTACTAACTTACACAGCGCAGTACTTAATGGAAGCACCACAGAACAAGTATAACTTTTCTGATGTTGCAGGACAGTTCATAGTGGATGACATCATCACTGGATGTTTGAGAAAAGATGTTCTGAGACCTTTAGCAAATGGATGTGTAGGTATGCACAACTGTCAAAATATTGGCACTCCATGGGATTGTACTGATGACTGCAGGATATGCAGTTATGCTCTTCTGATTAGACACACACAACAGTTGATTGAAGTGATATTAGAACCCCTTCCTAACTAGGTACACCTGTTAGAGAACTCAGTACTTAATGTAAATTCCACAGCACAAGTATGGCTTAATAGTGTCTGACAACACTTTATAGCTGATGATATCAGCAGTGTCTGATGAGAAGATGATGGTAATAGCCATGTCAGACATGCTGGTGAAAAATACTCTCTGAAGAGAACCAAGTGACCCCCCCCCGCACACACACACACACACACACACACACACACACACACACACACACACACACACACACACACACACACACACACACACATGCACACATGCACACACAAATGCACACACACACACACAAACAGCAATTGACCACAGTCAAAATAGAACCCTATTTACAAAGCACAGTACTTCACACAAGCACCACAGCACAAGTCTGACCTTTAGAGTGTTGCACGATACTTCATAAGTGATAACATCAGCAGTGTCTGACAAGAAAAGGATGTAATAGAAGTGTCTTACATGCTAGTGTAAAATGTTCTTTTTAGAGAACCAAGTGAACAGACACACACACACAAATTGACCATAGGGAGAATAGAACTCCTAAATATGTATTTACAAAGCACCATGCAACAAGTATAGCTTTTATAATGGTGCAGAACTATTCATAGTGGATGACATAATCATTGGATGTTCAAGAGAAGATGTTGGGATGCCTTTATGAAATGGATGTGTGGACATGTACAATTGATTGCAGTGAGATTAGAACCCCTACCTAACTAGGCACACCAGATAAAGAACTCAGTACTTAATGGAAGTACCACAGCACAAGTCTGACTTATACAATCCTGCAGGCCAATTTTAAATGGATGACATCATCACTGGATGTTGGAGAGAAGATGTTCTGGGGGTCTATAGGAAATGGGTGTGTAGGTATTGGTACTCAATGGGATTGCAGTGATGACTGCAGGGTGCATATCTATGCTTTTCTGACTAGACAGACCCACACCAGTTGACTGCAGTGAGATTAAAACCCCTACCTAAGTACACTGACTAGAAAACCTAGTATTTAATGCAAGCACCACAAGACAAGTCTGACTTTTATAATGCTGCAGGACAATTTCTTGTGGATAACATTAGCCCTGGATATTTGAGAGAAGATGTTGGAAGAGCTGTCTGAAATAGATGGCTAGACATGTAGCATTGTCAAGATATTAAAGACCTGCATGTTACCAAATTGATGAATGTGCAAAGTGTAGCATTTACTGTTGTGTTTTGCATGTGCAGGTATACATTAAAAATACAGAATTGCAAACTGTATGCAAGCAGCTGTCCACATTACTACAAGTATTGGAAAATCTGAATGGGCATCGTCAGTATAACAATGTACATGGTATATAAGAAAGACATTTTTTATTTATTTCTGCAGTATAGTTGATGTATTTGGGAACAAGCACTGAGAAACCAAGTTTCAAGTGTATGGGTTCAGGTAACACATGACTATAGTGTAAATATGTGTTTATTCCTTAAAAAGTGCCTTCCCTTTGGTTGTGTATTTATATGTACTTTCATGGGATAAAGACTAAATGGACAGTAAACATAAGTAATACATGGTAATGAGCACTTTCCATAGTGTACCACTGAGCAACTGCTTTGCTCGACTGATCGAAAAGTGTTTGTGCATGCAAGATACACATTTATACTACTTCCCCTTTTGGGCATAGTTAAGCAGTGAGCAAATATGAGCCTCTGCCTCAGTGATAAAATTATAAATTCTATTTGTTTTCTTACCCCACATAATCTTGTTAAGTGGATAGACATAGCAGTCAGCAGTGTGGATAGTACGGAGTGTAAAAAACACACCTGCTGCCTAGCTGACTCTGTGGAAGCAGGCATAAATGCATTGACAGATTTATTTTGCAGTCCAGATGATACAGGGTTATAAACTATGTGGATCTAATAGGTTTAAGTATACATTCATAATGCAATCAAAGAATACTTTATTCTCTAATTACTGAGTGTTACCTTAGCACAGTACATTTAAGCAGCATTGCGTGGAAGTAACCACACTATTAAAGTTCACAGTCACTCAAAAGTGGTGTGTGATTCCAGAAATACAGGATAAAAAGTGAAGGCCTTAATTTTTTTTTCAATTATGTGTGTGGTGCATGATTGTATTCTTTGACCAGATTAAAGATATTAAAATGGAGAGATAGGAAAGTGGAAAATGGGGGAAAGCAGGGGAAGAACAAAAGGGAAAGCAATATAGGAATAGGCAGGAGGGAGGTAGGAAAGCACCACAGCTATCTTCTTCTTCAAGAGTGTAAAAAATTGATAATATGTACAGACTATTAGCTGACTTTGGACTGTTTCCTCAACAAAGAGGGGTGACAACAACAAAATCATGGTGTATGCCTAATTGGACCAAATCAAATGTGTCCAGAAAACTCATATGCAAAGTAGAGAGCTATGTATGGAACAATATTTTTTGTGGGACAGATGCCCATTTTTTTTACTTCAGTAAGAGAGGGATGTTGGGTAAGGGATGTAGGCATTACTGGGTCAGGTTATTAGGGTAGGTGAGGAAGCAAATGCAAACAAATAGGACAAACAAAAGATTACAGGGAAAGTGAGGGACACAGGTGGGGACACCAAAATTGGGGATAGGGAGGGGACAATGGATGCCCATGCCCATCAAACATTAGGACAATGAGAATCTAGTCCTCACCCAAGACTGTCATCACTTCCCCTTACTCTGCTGGCTTTTGGAGTGCTTGACATCTTCTCCTACAGACCATAAGTGAGAGCATCCTCTCCATCTGACATACGCATACAGCAATGGTGCTGTAAATGACCCTACACACCAACTCTGGCATCTCCTGGTGGGTGATAAAATCCCCACCTCTGCCATTACTCCTGGCAGGTATCACAGCACTAGCTGCTGGAGTGGTGTTACCTGATGTTGAAGGCCCAGGTAGTGTGGGGGGCAGTGGAGGCAGTACTGTCAGGTTGGGTCCCAGATGTGCTGGGTGTCAGTGCAGGAGCTGGTGGAGTGGGTGTAAGCTGAGCCATGGGGCTTGGCCTACCTCCCTGCACTGTAAAGCATTTTGTGATTTGCCATAGATAAATGACATGGAAATGTTTTTTCCACACAAAGAAAAATAAAAAAAGACAGCTAAGGGTTGGGGTAAGAGAAAAAAAAAGAGATAATTAGTACTATCATATGTGACGTACAAAGCATTATTGTGATAATACTGTATTTATTATCTTCTTTTACATTTAAGTATACTTCTTAATAACTATAAAACATAAGTAATGATTGCTCAAAGTAATCCTTGCAATGTGCATATACAGTACATATGTTTGGTTGAATTATGCAGATTTAGTTAACAGCAGGGCATTTATGCCACTTCTGTTGAAATTAAATTATGTAATATTTTTAAAGCATTTTACTATATATTTGTTACTTGTAGTATTTGAACCCACAACACCTGACTACAGTATCAGACTTGACTCCTACAGTTGGCTTGTGCTACAGACTGAAGCATGCATGCTTGCTTTCACAGTTAGGATATGCATGCTTGCTTTGATACAATTGTATAGAACAATACTTTAGCTAAAATAAGCTAAAATAATAGCAAAAATAATAGTTAATAAAATAATAGTAGTTAAGCTAAAATAATAGTTCTGCTGTGCTGCATACATACCCCTTGCTTCCCTCAGTCTGTCTAGGTGATCAACATGGGCCTCCCTATTCACCATGATCTCTTGGTTGACTGTGGAATAAAAAGAAGAGAACAAGATAAGAAAATTAAGCAGAGCAGTCTTGAATATATGCAGCTGCCTATCTAGATTTAATTCTCTGTATCTGTATACTTATACAACTGTGGGATGTCAGCAGTCCTAAACTCATCCAGCCACTGGTTGAGTGTATCCTGCCTATACATTTTCAAATCATTATAGTGATGCCTGCAGTGTTCTCTAGTGCGTGGAATGCCAGTCACATTGGAGACAGCCTTGGCCAGACTATTCCATGCCTCAGACTTGTACTGGGAACTGGTATGGTCCCCCTGCAAGAGCCTTCAGTTGTGGAACTTTACAAGGAGTCCAAAGAAGATTCTAAAATCATCAAAACCCCACATCTGTGCCCTAAATTGGACATCTTCCCCTCTACCACCAGACGTGTCCGGCCAGCAAAAACAGCAATAGTTAAGAATGATTTCCCACCAGTGCATGCTATCTCATTTGCCACTAATGTGAAACCTGAACAACCATGCCAGCAGGTTTTGCATGACATTAAGTGGAGAGCAGCAATGCCAAACAGAGAGGAAAGCAGTTTAAGAATTTAGAAGGGTAATGTGATGACTGGGATTAGCTTTTGGTTTGGATGCTGCTGTACCTGTTATTTGATTTAACTTTGCAGACACGTATTGGGGGTATAAATTATATATAATCTGACACATTTTATGTGGCTTTACACACATAAAATTAATCTGTACAATGTGGAATTCAAACCTATGCATTAGAAACAAAACAGATTCTTCCACACAGATGGTTTCTCATCCTTTCCAGAGAAAAAGTGAATGTTGAACATGCTCATTAATTATATCTATATCTAATATATATATGTATCTATGTATATATGTATATATATATATATATATATATATATATATATATATATATATATATATATCTATATATGGATCTACCTGACAACACCGACACACCACAACACCAACAACAAAATCACCGACACCACATAACCGACAGTTCACAAACACGAAACCTCACATGCCCGACACACCATAATCCCGACAATCAACAAACAAAACAAATCCCCATGTCCAAAAAGCACACACACAACACAAGCACACCAAAATCCTTACAAACCCACACTAAACCTCACATACACAACTACCTACAACCTTAACCCAAACCCTAACCCTAAGGTCCGCCACTATCGCACACTTAACTAACTCGCGCCCTAACCCTAACTCACTTAACCCACCCCTAACCCAAAGACTGTCACTATCGCACACTCACCTAACCCACGCCCTAACCCTAACTCACTTAACCCGCCCCTAACCCACAGACTATCACTATCGCACATTTACCTAACACGCGCCCTAACCCTAACTCACTTAACCCACCCCATTTCCTAGAGACCGTCAATATCGCACACTTAACTTACTCGCACCCTAACGTCCGTCACTACCGCATACTTACACAGCCTTTTCCCATGCCGGTGTTCTCAGCGTCGGGGTTTTCATCCGTTGGTCTTCTCAGTTTTCGATCTTCTGGCGTCGGTGTTCTCATTGTCGGCGGTCTAACCTTTCGACGTTGTCAGGTAGACCCATATATATATATATATATATATATATATATATATATATATATATATATATATACACACACACACACACACACACACACCCACACACACACACACACACACACACACACACACACACACACACACACACACACACATATATATATATATATATATATGTGTGTGTGTGTGTGTGTGTGTGTGTGTGTGTGTGTATATATATATATATATATATATATATATAGATATATATATATATATATATATATATATAGATATATATATATATATATAGATGACAGAGTGAGGGCTTAACCAGGTAAGTGAGTAACTTGACAATGTCCTGGTTTATACTTTCATGTGTGTGTATGTGTTTCAATGAGGTCTAAAGGCAATCCGAGGCAAGAAGACAATAATTGCAGAAAGATAATATTCAATATACTGTCTGTCACACATATAATTAATATTAATTCCACTGTTATGCATACTTATTGTCATTTATAATTATGTTACAATTTTTTGTATGTGTTTTTTTAAAATTGAGTTGACAAGCATTAAAAGAATTGGGAGAGTGCTAGGCTATAACCCTGACTCACATGTATTGCAGCCCTATAATTACACACATTGCCCCAAGAACAATTAAGAAATAGCTGTATATTTTTATATTCATTATTGAGTATGTATGTTAAACACCATGCAATGCCACATAGCATATTTGCATTTCAGCAAAAAATAGAGGATACAATGTATCCATTTTGAAATTGTCTACTGTCTGCTTCTTGTCTGTGTGTGTTCTAGACATGCAGATGCTGGGAATATGTTGCTAACCACTGAAAAATGCCACGTAGTGTGTTAGCATGATGGAAAGCAAAAGAGGCAACAATGTATCCTTTTTGAAATCAAGAATGTCTGCATCTTGTCTGCAGGTGTTTTGTCTGCTTTGTGTGTGCACCATTAGTCCAGGTTTGTGCAAAGTTAAGCAATGTGCAAACATGACACGCAAAGCTCACTTTGTTTTATCTTTGTGAGCAGTGTTTATTAGGTTTTATCCTTAAAATACAAATGTGGGACTTGAACTGTGATCTACAGATAGTATATACTGTGTGGATTACCATGTTTAGCAGATGTACTACACACAAATGTGATTCAGAAGTGTAGTTTATGTATTGTTTATCATAGAAGTACATTGTATGACATTTATTTTATTTATCCATTTCCTGTGTTTGCTGTAAGCCACACACCTCACAAATATTGGTATTAAAATATACATCTGCATATATATATATATATATATATATATATATATATATATATATATATGTGTGTGTGTGTGTGTGTGTGTGTGTGTGTGTGTGTGTGTATATATATATATATATATATATATATATATATATATATATATATATATGGGTTCATGTCAAACCAACGACATATTAAAATAACGAAAGTCACTACAGCGAAACGAAACCATCGACAGTTGAAAACATCGACAGTACATGTATACGAAAGTACAGCGCGAACATGGGTCCTGCAAGGGGGAAGTAGTATGGGTACAGTATCATATCATATCCTTTATACACACAGCAGCTTCACAGCCATAATACACCATGGAAAGCCACAACCATGGTGCAAGGGTTGCCAAGGACTCGCGGCAGTGTTCGGCGTGGTAACTATGAATTAGTAGTCAATGCCATGCAAATGAGGCAGATAATACTGAATCGCAAAACCCCCGCCGGCGTAAGGCTGTACCAAACGGCGCAGCGGTAATACACCGAGGATTGGCTCAGAGGGAATACATGTCACCTGCAAAGGGGTGTGCCACTGTAGGAGGAAGCACATTGGAGCTCAGCAAACCTGGGCTGTACATTGCACATCACAGCTGCAGGACCGGCGTGTGGGGCAATAGTTGAGCTGAGAGCACACAATGCGCGCAGAGGTGCATGTGCACGAGGATGACTACGTTCCCTTAACCCAGTCTGTGACGCTCACCCCGCAAACAACATCGGAAACAGGAAGGTGATGTTGAGAATATGAGGAAATGCGGAAGAAGTGTAATTGGAGTAATAATGAGCAATCAACACTAATCAACCCACGAAGGCCAATCGGCAGCAGCTGACAACTCTGCATGCAGAAACCTGCAAAACGGGATAGGGGAGGCATATGAATGCAAAGAAAGTAGGGGAGGTAGCAGATTGCAAAGAGTGAAGACCTGACACAGCAGAGCCAAGCAGACAGGCAGCACAACGGCGGCGGCACACAAAACGCACAATATGCCATGTCCCAGAAACTACACATGACATGGCTCTGCAGGATGCATGCCAGGAAATAGTAGGTGCAACGTGCAGAAATAGTAAGGGAAGGTCGAAAGGTAATCCATTGCAGGCAAGAGTAATGCAACACCGAAGGCAACAGCGTTGCAGTGCCAACGGTAAAACACGGAAGATAACCCCCAGATACGGCCGTACAGACACACCCTATGACATCACCGGGTGCACAGCACAATAGTATAAAGTGTGAATACACACAACACACAGCCGTGTATTCCCAAACGCCGCACCATAGGTGTAAACACATGGGGATCTTTTAAAATGTACATGTTGGGTGCTGCCGTGGCCGTGATCCATCAGCATGTGTTAGAGACAGACGGTGTTGTGGAGGAGGGTGCCGACAACTACCGTAGGCCTCAGAGGAGAAGGAGAGTGTTCAGACCAAGGGTAACCTACCAGGGGCTACATGACCTGGAGATAGTAGAGCGTTACAGGGTGGATAGGGACACGTTACAGCAAATAGTGGAGCTGTGCCGGCCACGCCTGAGAACAAGAAACAACAGAGGGGAATCCCATCCCAGTGGACACAAAGGTATGTGTAAGCTTGTGAATACTGGCCACAGGTACCTTTCAAAGGCCAACTGGGGATATAATGGGCATCTCACAGGCATCAGCATCCAGGGTACTACACCAGTTTCTGGATGCCATGTTACCACATGCCAATGAGCATATATACTTCCCCAGATCTCAGGAGGATTTGGCTAGCAATATGAGCCACTTCCACCGTGTGGCACAATACCGGAGGTACTGGGTGCGATAGACTATGCGCACATACAAATCAAGTCACCACCTGGGGAGCAGGGTAGATGCTACATAAACCGCAAGGGATTCCCCTCCATCAATTGCCAGGTCGTGTGCAATGCTCAGGGCATTATCATGGATGTGTGTGCTGGCAGCCCCGGAAGCTACCACGACTCCCATATCTGGCATGCCTCACAGCTGTACCAGGTATTCGCCAGGGGGGATATCCCACAAGGCCACCTCGTGGGGGATGCTGGCTATGCACTGGAGCCATGGATGATGACTCCCATTAGAAATGCACACACACACACATGCAAGAACGCCATAATGAGGCACACGCACAAACCAGAATAATCATAGAGCGTGTGTTTGGGATGCTGAAATCACGGTTCCAGTGCTTGGATACATCCGGTGGAGCCCTGCAGTACTCTCCAGGCACATGTGCCCACATATTCATAGTATGTGCCATGCTACATAATATGATCCTGCGGAAGCAGCTGCTGCAGGGACATAACGGTGAAGGGCCACAAAGCCCACCACAACTGCCAAGGCCAGTCCAGGCACAGAGGGTTCAGGACCAGGAACACACTGTGCCAGCCCCAGTAGGCAGACGGAGGCATACCCAATATGCCTATGCCCTGGCAAAGAGGGCGTGATAGCACATACTCTGACAGTGTAGGCCCCATGGACTGACACCTCCCTACCTGCACACACAGTGAAATGGATGGCACACAAACATGACCACCCATAAAGTGTACCGTATGGGTGGCCCCATGTGTGACTCCAACATAGGCAACCCCAAACACTGTACACCCAACAGCCAGTGGAGCATGGAACGCCAACACACGAACAGTGCGGGTCCTACAGCAGGCCAGTTGCTGTATGCTGCCACGTTCGCCGCAAGGTGTATACATATAAACATATATATATGTGTATATACATATATGTAGATAGATATAATTACATATATAGAAATATATGTACACATATACATATAAGTATTACAGTTAAGACAGGGAATCAGAGGGATGTAAGGTGACTGAGATGTAACACGCGATATCTGTACATAGTATACATAGTAAAACGACAACCTGAGCAAACGGGAGGTTCAACAGAAGAGGATACTGCCAACCATGGAACGGGCAACATACCAAAATGCATAACCGCGAGGCGGAAAGATCGCCAGACCACAGTACTGTAACAGTACATGCGGGGGTAATAGTATGATGATATGAGGGGAGAGGTAGACACGCTGCGGTGTCGCGACCACGCAGGTACTGTGTGCAACCGTCCCCGTGAGTGCCGTAGTATGTGTACGTGTGCGGTGAGGGTGCCGTGTGTGTTGCTGTGTGAGTGTAATGTGTGTGTCTCCGTAACATGTGTATGTTGGTGCCATGTTAGAGGCAGAGTGGAATAATATGTGTAGGCATACGGTACACTAGCCACAGGCATATGTACACCAGTAGTCCCAAAGTAGTAGTGAGAGCCCCACTCTGGCTAGGGCGTGTTGTGAGCGATAGAGCGATACAAAGTGACAATGTCCCAGATTGTAGCACAGGAATATACCCCACAGGAAATGGAAAGGACGTATGTAATACTCATGCCCGTATGTATGACACCGATATGTTAATTGCAAAACGATACGTTGGCAAAGTCGCACAGCAATAGGTATGTACCGCAGAAATACGTATGTGCTACCCCAGTACTGACCGTGGCCACGTATAGGCCCGTAAACACCACTGTGTGTTCTACAAGTGTCAAACAAGCAATCCCCATCTGAATAGGTGGCAACCACTGGCAAACAGGCCATCCCAACAACAGGACCACAATGACTGTAAATATCTGGGACAGAATGACAAGAGATAGTTGTCACGTACAAACAACCACTGATATACCACAGATGTGATGAAGGAATACATGCATCAAGCACACCCGCAGGCGATACCGACACCACATGACAACAACACAACCTACAATCCCATACCAACAGACAATTAACTGTCAACTCTCCAGGTAGGGATGGAGCACACAGACAACTATAATGTGTATGTAGAGATGCAAGGCCCACAACCCGTATCTGTCACCTACAACCACCGATATCCCCCACCATACATATTAAAGGAATACAAACCGTAATAGCAGCACAAACATACAGGCAGTCAATGACATCTGCATAACCGCAACATCTCGCGTGGGAAACACAATCAAAGGCGGATGCATACTTGCATGCATTGTTTAAAGGAATACAACAGCCATGTTACACATCCGAATGCAGTACGCCATCAACAGACGTCGTCAATACAGGGACACCCATATGTCGAACCAAATACTATACCCTACACACACAATCCACGGCCAACATCACTGCAAAATATACCTGTCGCCACACATAGCGGCTGCAGTTACACATAACATAACACAATACAGACCATCTCCACGAAGGTAGGGCAAATAGCCAACACCCAGGTGAGGAATCCAACCATACCCCAGTTAGGACACGTAATTTCCAAATGGAGTAGATGCACAGGTGATATGCACATAATTACTCACTGAGGAACAGCAATTGGTGGGATGAACCCACATGTTGCAGGTATCGACGGATATAAGGATGACTGTCAGGATATTCAAACCGTATGCTCATACCGAACCAGCAGTGTACAACCGAAAGCGAAATAAAAAGGAAAACTGATACACGGAACGAAACACCGACAAGGTATGTAGAACACACGATATGTACGGTTGGTTAACGCATGATGTGTATGTGAAGCTGTACTGTATGGGAATGGTGTTTGTAGTAATGACACTTGTCCATAATGCAGAAGTGGTGAAAGGTGGTTATGTAGTGCTATCCTGCTGAGCATACCAATGACTGTGGACACCGTGTGCACAGCAGTGGGACATCATGTACACAGCCGAGACACCACAAGGGCTGCCACAGGGGGCATTAGAGAGAACAATGCCAGACCACCGCCGATGCTGGCAGTGGATGTCCAACAAGGAAGTGCCATAGCAGGGGATAGGACATGTATGTATGCTGTCACAGCATGTGTATGGGCA
>NC_056734.1:128664515-128717015 GCF_019279795.1 Protopterus annectens
TGGGTTAAAAATGCAATAGTGCAAGTGTGAGAGAACAGTTCCTTTTGGCAACTACTACAATACACCAGATGCTGCATAGGGTGTGTAATTGCAAGTGTGAGAGAACAGTTCCTTTTGGCAACTACTACAATACACCAGATGCTGCATAGGGTGTGTGTAATTGCAAGTGTGAGAGAACAGTTCCTTTTGGCAACTACTACAATACACCAGATGCTGCATAGGGTGTGTGTAATTGCAAGTGTGAGAGAACAGTTCCTTTTGGCAACTACTACAATACACCAGATGCTGCATAGGGTGTGTGTAATTGCAAGTGTGAGAGAACAGTTCCTTTTGGCAACTACTACAATACACCAGATGCTGCATAGGGTGTGTGTAATTGCAAGTGTGAGAGAACAGTTCCTTTGGCAACTACTACAATACACCAGATGCTGCATAGGGTGTGTGTAATTGCAAGTGTGAGAGAACAGTTCCTTTTGGCAACTACTACAATACACCAGATGCTGCATAGGGTGTGTAATTGCAAGTGTGAGAGAACAGTTCCTTTTGGCAACTACTACAATACACCAGATGCTGCATAGGGTGTGTGTAATTGCAAGTGTGAGAGAACAGTTCCTTTTGGCAACTACTACAATACACCAGATGCTGCATAGGGTGTGTGTAATTGCAAGTGTGAGAGAACAGTTCCTTTTGGCAACTACTACAATACACCAGATGCTGCATAGGGTGTGTGTAATTGCAAGTGTGAGAGAACAGTTCCTTTTGGCAACTACTACAATACACCAGATGCTGCATAGGGTGTGTGTAATTGCAAGTGTGAGAGAACAGTTCCTTTTGGCAACTACTACAATACACCAGATGCTGCATAGGGTGTGTGTAATTGCAAGTGTGAGAGAACAGTTCCTTTTGGCAACTACTACAATACACCAGATGCTGCATAGGGTGTGTGTAATTGCAAGTGTGAGAGAACAGTTCCTTTTGGCAACTACTACAATACACCAGATGCTGCATAGGGTGTGTAATTGCAAGTGTGAGAGAACAGTTCCTTTTGGCAACTACTACAATACACCAGATGCTGCATAGGGTGTGTGTAATTGCAAGTGTGAGAGAACAGTTCCTTTTGGCAACTACTACAATACACCAGATGCTGCATAGGGTGTGTGTAATTGCAAGTGTGAGAGAACAGTTCCTTTTGGCAACTACTACAATACACCAGATGCTGCATAGGGTGTGTGTAATTGCAAGTGTGAGAGAACAGTTCCTTTTGGCAACTACTACAATACACCAGATGCTGCATAGGGTGTGTGTAATTGCAAGTGTGAGAGAACAGTTCCTTTTGGCAACTACTACAATACACCAGATGCTGCATAGGGTGTGTGTAATTGCAAGTGTGAGAGAACAGTTCCTTTTGGCAACTACTACAATACACCAGATGCTGCATAGGGTGTGTGTAATTGCAAGTGTGAGAGAACAGTTCCTTTTGGCAACTACTACAATACACCAGATGCTGCATAGGGTGTGTGTAATTGCAAGTGTGAGAGAACAGTTCCTTTTGGCAACTACTACAATACACCAGATGCTGCATAGGGTGTGTGTAATTGCAAGTGTGAGAGAACAGTTCCTTTGGCAACTACTACAATACACCAGATGCTGCATAGGGTGTGTGTAATTGCAAGTGTGAGAGAACAGTTCCTTTTGGCAACTACTACAATACACCAGATGCTGCATAGGGTGTGTAATTGCAAGTGTGAGAGAACAGTTCCTTTTGGCAACTACTACAATACACCAGATGCTGCATAGGGTGTGTGTAATTGCAAGTGTGAGAGAACAGTTCCTTTTGGCAACTACTACAATACACCAGATGCTGCATAGGGTGTGTGTAATTGCAAGTGTGAGAGAACAGTTCCTTTTGGCAACTACTACAATACACCAGATGCTGCATAGGGTGTGTGTAATTGCAAGTGTGAGAGAACAGTTCCTTTTGGCAACTACTACAATACACCAGATGCTGCATAGGGTGTGTGTAATTGCAAGTGTGAGAGAACAGTTCCTTTGGCAACTACTACAATACACCAGATGCTGCATAGGGTGTGTGTAATTGCAAGTGTGAGAGAACAGTTCCTTTTGGCAACTACTACAATACACCAGATGCTGCATAGGGTGTGTAATTGCAAGTGTGAGAGAACAGTTCCTTTGGCAACTACTACAATACACCAGATGCTGCATAGGGTGTGTGTAATTGCAAGTGTGAGAGAACAGTTCCTTTTGGCAACTACTACAATACACCAGATGCTGCATAGGGTGTGTGTAATTGCAAGTGTGAGAGAACAGTTCCTTTTGGCAACTACTACAATACACCAGATGCTGCATAGGGTGTGTGTAATTGCAAGTGTGAGAGAACAGTTCCTTTTGGCAACTACTACAATACACCAGATGCTGCATAGGGTGTGTGTAATTGCAAGTGTGAGAGAACAGTTCCTTTTGGCAACTACTACAATACACCAGATGCTGCATAGGGTGTGTGTAATTGCAAGTGTGAGAGAACAGTTCCTTTTGGCAACTACTACAATACACCAGATGCTGCATAGGGTGTGTGTAATTGCAAGTGTGAGAGAACAGTTCCTTTTGGCAACTACTACAATACACCAGATGCTGCATAGGGTGTGTGTAATTGCAAGTGTGAGAGAACAGTTCCTTTTGGCAACTACTACAATACACCAGATGCTGCATAGGGTGTGTGTAATTGCAAGTGTGAGAGAACAGTTCCTTTTGGCAACTACTACAATACACCAGATGCTGCATAGGGTGTGTGTAATTGCAAGTGTGAGAGAACAGTTCCTTTTGGCAACTACTACAATACACCAGATGCTGCATAGGGTGTGTGTAATTGCAAGTGTGAGAGAACAGTTCCTTTTGGCAACTACTACAATACACCAGATGCTGCATAGGTGTGTGTAATTGCAAGTGTGAGAGAACAGTTCCTTTTGGCAACTACTACAATACACCAGATGCTGCATAGGGTGTGTGTAATTGCAAGTGTGAGAGAACAGTTCCTTTTGGCAACTACTACAATACACCAGATGCTGCATAGGGTGTGTGTAATTGCAAGTGTGAGAGAACAGTTCCTTTTGGCAACTACTACAATACACCAGATGCTGCATAGGGTGTGTGTAATTGCAAGTGTGAGAGAACAGTTCCTTTTGGCAACTACTACAATACACCAGATGCTGCATAGGGTGTGTGTAATTGCAAGTGTGAGAGAACAGTTCCTTTTGGCAACTACTACAATACACCAGATGCTGCATAGGGTGTGTGTAATTGCAAGTGTGAGAGAACAGTTCCTTTTGGCAACTACTACAATACACCAGATGCTGCATAGGGTGTGTGTAATTGCAAGTGTGAGAGAACAGTTCCTTTTGGCAACTACTACAATACACCAGATGCTGCATAGGGTGTGTGTAATTGCAAGTGTGAGAGAACAGTTCCTTTTGGCAACTACTACAATACACCAGATGCTGCATAGGGTGTGTAATTGCAAGTGTGAGAGAACAGTTCCTTTTGGCAACTACTACAATACACCAGATGCTGCATAGGGTGTGTGTAATTGCAAGTGTGAGAGAACAGTTCCTTTTGGCAACTACTACAATACACCAGATGCTGCATAGGGTGTGTGTAATTGCAAGTGTGAGAGAACAGTTCCTTTTGGCAACTACTACAATACACCAGATGCTGCATAGGGTGTGTGTAATTGCAAGTGTGAGAGAACAGTTCCTTTTGGCAACTACTACAATACACCAGATGCTGCATAGGGTGTGTGTAATTGCAAGTGTGAGAGAACAGTTCCTTTTGGCAACTACTACAATACACCAGATGCTGCATAGGGTGTGTGTAATTGCAAGTGTGAGAGAACAGTTCCTTTTGGCAACTACTACAATACACCAGATGCTGCATAGGGTGTGTGTAATTGCAAGTGTGAGAGAACAGTTCTTTTGGCAACTACTACAATACACCAGATGCTGCGTAGGGTGTGTGTAATTGCAAGTGTGAGAGAACAGTTCCTTTTGGCAACTACTACAATACACCAGATGCTGTGTAGGGTGTGTGTAATTGCAAGTGTGAGAGAACAGTTCCTTTTGGAAAATACTACAATACACCAGATGCTGCATATGGGGGGGGGAGTAGTAGGGTGTGTGTAATTGCAAGTGTGAGAGAACAGTTCCTTTTGGAAAATACTACAATACACCAGATGCTGCATAGGGTGTGTGTAATTGCAAGTGTGAGAGAACAGTTCCTTTTGGCAACTACTACAATACACCAGATGCTGCATAGGGTGTGTGTAATTGCAAGTGTGAGAGAACAGTTCCTTTTGGCAACTACTACAATACACCAGATGCTGCATAGGGTGTGTGTAATTGCAAGTGTGAGAGAACAGTTCCTTTTGGCAACTACTACAATACACCAGATGCTGCATAGGGTGTGTGTAATTGCAAGTGTGAGAGAACAGTTCCTTTTGGCAACTACTACAATACACCAGATGCTGCATAGGGTGTGTGTAATTGCAAGTGTGAGAGAACAGTTCCTTTTGGCAACTACTACAATACACCAGATGCTGCATAGGGTGTGTGTAATTGCAAGTGTGAGAGAACAGTTCCTTTTGCAACTACTACAATACACCAGATGCTGCATAGGGTGTGTGTAATTGCAAGTGTGAGAGAACAGTTCCTTTTGGCAACTACTACAATACACCAGATGCTGCACAGGGTGTGTGTAATTGCAAGTGTGAGAGAACAGTTCCTTTTGGCAACTACTACAATACACCAGATGCTGCATAGGGTGTGTGTAATTGCAAGTGTGAGAGAACAGTTCCTTTTGGCAACTACTACAATACAGCAAATGCTGCATATTCCCCCAGTACACACAGGTGATGTCACCACACTATCAGTACAGCCAAACAGGGCTAATTGCCCAGTAATGTCAATAGTGCACTCTGCTACTGGGTCTATTACCATTGTCAGAGCACAGATAGGTATGTTTTGGAAACCCACAACTGCCACGTGTGGTTGTGTCACACAAAATGACCATGTGTGGGTTGTTGTTCATAACAGTGCATGACATTGCTTATACCAGCAATGGCAATGCACACATGATGTATGTGTGTGACACATACGCATATATACCTGTGACCTTCAGTAGTTACCATGTCTGACACGTGCCTCAGGTGGATAAATGGCATTTGCATTGCATAACATTATGACTGTGTCTTACTGTGCAGGGGCTGCATGCGGTATGTGTATATACAGTGTGAGTTGTATATGGTATCATCCTAACAGCGGGGGTACACATCTGGTCTGGGCCATATAGTCTACATGTAGTCGATGAACAGGTGCTGCATGTTCCCACCTGTTGTGGGAGTGGTAACATGTTGTTCCACTGCAATTCAGTGACTACATGCTGTGAACCTTTCAGCTAGTGTGTTGTAGCTACAGTAATGCTCACACACAATGTTTGGCTGGATGCAGTCCAGCCATATAAAGACATATCTAGAGACTGTCATATTCCCAGTGTTGTTAGGGAGGACAGGTGGGTTTCCTGTGTATGGGAGTGTTGTGTGTGCCAGGCTATGAACCAGAAGGCAGTCCAACACACTGTTAGCTACTCATGGATAGGCCCTGATGCTTTGTGCTGTGCCAACAACCTGGAGGTGTGTGTATCTGTGGTGCCTTGAGATACCACCCCCCTGTTCATGTGTGTTACATGTGTAGGGGACGACAGGCATGGTATGAGGTATAACCTGGCAATGATGGGTTGCACCTGTGAGCCGTGAATCAGGAATCTGTTACTGCACAGATATTGCAGTTTACCGTGCTGAGGACAGTGTCCAGTGCATGGATCTTGCGGTGTACACTGCTGGTGTTGTGTAGCATTATTGTTAGTGTCCTATCCCATGTGATACCCGTGGAGGTGGCTATGTAATCCGTGTCCTGCAGCAAAAGGCACTATGTGTGCATCAAGGGGCTTCGCCAATATACAATGGCCCATGGGTGTCACGTGCAAGCTGCCCCTCGCAAATCAATGTGGCTTCCCAAGCATGTAAGCACACGCTGACAGCCATTGGCTACCCTCTGAATGACATTGGAGATTGAGCAGAATGTAGACATAGAACACCCTTCCTACATATTGTGGTAGCATACCTGGTGAGGGTATGATGGCAACCGAGGTCAGGCTCATACTGGCCCGTGCCACATGCTGAGAGAGCCCTTCTATGTTCCCTATCATGTAGTTCAGGGAGGTACGTCTCAGGTCATCCATAGTGGCATGGACAATGACTGAGTCATATGTGTCCATGCCTCTGACTGACCTGTATGCATGTGTTTTGTGGTGGACCATAGTGCCCCACGGGCATATCACTGTGACCGTCACAATGTACAGCCTGTTGAGCGGGACCCCACTGCAGCGGCCAAGTGAGGTACCTGACACATCTGTAGCAGGTGTGTTGTGTAGCCCTATAGGCTGTGAGTGTGTGGCACACAGGATGTGTGTGCCATGTGTGGCATGTGCTCTGTTCCGACTTAATGTATGCCTGTGTGCCAGCTGCGGAGGTGTGTGATGCTCAGGCAGGATGCTATTCTGAGGCTCCAAGTATGCCCCAGTGTGTTCAGATTGCTGTCAGTGTGGGTCTATGTCAGACTGGTATTGTAGTCACTGTAGTATGTCATGCCACCTGACAGGGTATGGCAGTACTGGGTTCAGAGTGCTCAGTCCCCAGATTGGCTATGTGGTTGCATCTCACACATGTGTTGTACATTCCTGGCCAGGGGAGAGGGTTGACTGCATACATGTGGCAGCTGTGACATTGCCACATGACTCACATAAACCACAACTGGACCATAGAGGTGATTCACAGGTTACCTTTGCACATGCTACCATAGTAGTGTGATTGCCATGGTGATTACCAACACATAGGGCCAATGGGGAACAACATACTGAAGGTGAGTATGTGTGGGTGTAATGCTACTGATTTCATAGCACTGGCATATATGACTGCACACATGGGTAAATGCCAGGTAAGTCATATGCAATGTGTCACAGGCAACATACATGCAAACAGGACAGACAGTGATGTTCTGTCAGGTGGAAAATTGACATACGTATAGTACGCTATGCAGATGTCACTAGGAATCCACAGAAGCTCTGTAAATCTGCATTGCAGGTGGAATCAGTGTTCCAGGGAACCTCAAGCAAACATGCATGCAAACAAAGCTACAGTAAACAGGGCTGGAAGTAGTCCATTGTACAACAAAGAAGGGGTAACACTTCCAATAGGTAGCAGTGCAAATATGGAGGCACTATCAACATGTACCCAGGAATGCACAGCTCAGATGTCCATGGTAGAACTGATATTATTTAATATTTAATTTAAATTAAATTGGTACTGCACACATATCAACATGCGCAAACATCCACATTGCATAGTCGTTGTGGGAAACATGCCACCATTAGTGTACATGTCCAGCATTGCGTATCACTACTTGCATTAGCTTCTCCCCTGTGCTACCTATGTATGTGGCTATCTATTGACATCCTTACCACTGGTATGCAATAATGTGCAGCTGTTACACTATGGTACTTACTATGGGTGTAGATAATTCAGGACAGTCATACAGTTACTGCATCAGGCATGCTGGGATATACACACAATTATATCAGCACACTGTACTGTTACCAACATACTAGTAATACACTTCTATGTAGTCACCCTGTGCATCAGCAACATGTTAACCTGTTCCTGCACTGATGTTGGAGATTGCATGAGGTGGCACAGTTTCATCATATGCACAGGGTGTGAATTAGGTATGCCTGAGTCTGCCACTGATACCACCAATTGACATGTATGTGTATGTGTGTTGGTGAGGGACAGCAGTACAGGGTGGGGCACTGTTGGTGCAGTGTGTGCATGTATGTGGTAGCCCTAGGTGTTAACATTTCGCATGTGTGTATGCATGCACACAGTTCCACCTCATGGCTGCCATATACTGGAGTTTGTGGACAGCCACAGACTGCACTTGGCAGGTCATACAGATCAGTGTCTGTGGGCACGGACACGGTACCTGTGCCTGGCAGGGGTGCTACGGACTGTATCCAGTACTAAGCCAGACTGGGTACTGTCATCAGAAGCGGGTGTTTGTTGACTGGACACAGGTCCCTGTTGGGACTGTCCAGAGCCACATGCACGTGGTCTCCTGGGGCGGTCTGATGACAGCACAGACCCAGCATTGCTGGGGCTGCTGCTGGCACTATGGGGGCATCCGCGGGCCTGTTGTCATCCGCGCTGACTGCCAGCTGCTGCTGTTGCTGGCATACGGCCACGTCGACGCCGCAACCGTCCACCATTGCCCTGGTTCATGGACATGTGGTTGTGGAACTGCTGTAATATGTCCCCACAACGTCTGTCTATGACATCGGTGAAATTACGGATAGCATCTGCAATGTCATGCATACTGTCAGTCATGGATGTGCGACATGCTCTCAGCTCCCTCAGACCCTGTCTGGTGTACCTTTCCGTACGTGACTGTGCCTGCATGACAGCCTGAAACATAGCTGAGGTTGACAGACCTCTTTGGGCACATCTGCCAGAGGCAGTACGCCCACAGATGCTCCCACGAGAACCCATGGGCAACTGTCTGTGTGGTACCATCTCAGGACCCTGCCCATGGCTGTTGTGTGGGGAAGCATGTGCCACAGATGCCACATTACCCTGGTCAATGCCCACTGTATCCTGTCCATCACCTAGGGACATTGGTGACATAGGATGTACTGACAGGATGACTGTGCGCAATGATGGGATTGACAGCTGTGTACTGTCAATTGGCTGACCAATGAAGACCCTGACACACCTTCCTGCGCCATTACACAGATATCATCATTATCAGTACCTGTGGCACCAGATTCAGGTTCCCTGCTGCAGGACACCAGAGCAGCACCAGTACCTGTGGGAGGAAGACAGGAAACACAGTTTACAATGTCTACACAATGTTACCAGTGATGCACACATGCACACATGCACACATGCACACGTGGACACATGCACACATGCACACATGCACACATGCACACATGCACACATGCACACGTGAACACGTGCACACATGCACACATGCACACGTGGACACACGCACACATGCACACATGCACACCTCGCAGTATACACACAGAGCACTACTGAGTTACACTATTATTACTAGCACTATCAGGACTATTATAGGTATTGTTAAAACACACTCACCAGCATGGATGGGCTGCCTTGCTGTAACACCGGAGGGACCTGCAGAAATGAGGGGATTAATGTCAGTGGGCACAACTGTGCCATTGATACTGTGTATGATACAGTTCAGTAGTACACCAGTTGCCTTTCACATGTCAGCTGCTGATATTGGCAATATCACACCTGCACAATTACATACTATGTTGACAGCTACATACCAAGGACACACCTTACAGATGCATAAACTAACAGTGTACAGAACAGACAAGTGTACATATGGCATATTACCTGCACGCTCCATGTCATGTTGCTGTGTGGATCCAGCCTCCATCATAATGCAGGTGTGTTGCTGTTGATGTTCCTGGGCTGGAGCCACAACACTTAGGAGTAGCCCCTCCAGTCTGGTGAGGGGGGGATGTGTGGCCACCCCACCTCCTGTGGCGACCTGTTGCCTGTGGATATCCGACACACGCTGACCGACATTTCTGATTAAATCACTGCAGTGATGTCGTACCTGCTCATATGTCCTATTATGCGTGCCAATGTCATTTACCCTACGGACAAGGTCTTGCCACAGTGCAGCCCTCTCCTGCTGATTCTGGCTGGTGCGGGAAAACAGTATGTCATAATCCCGCACCAGGCTCTGGTGTATCTCTTCATCTTCTGCAGCAGAGTAGGCAGGATTTCGCTGACGCGCCATGTCCCTGAAAGAGAACACAAACAGGATATCAGCAAACTATGTCAGCAAAATATGGCACACATACTATACATGATACTCAACTGTAGTGATATACTACTACTCCCATATGTAGCACGTGTGTGTCTCTTGGTGGATACACATGTACATGGCCAGATATCTGTGCTCAGCCAACACCTGTGCAACAATACCTGCCACATTCCATACAACATAGTACCAAGCCCCATCGGTCAGCACACTGAGACAGGTCCAATGCACAACCTCACTCTGGGGGTTCATAACAAGGTACTGTATGTGGAACGTCATCCACTAGTGTGATCTGGACACAAAATAATCAGCCTGGATATACATATCCCACCACCACCACCAGCACAGTAGACTACTTTGATATATATGTGAATAGACAGATTTTCACTTGTTAGGACTGACATGGTATCCATGCAGCCCACTGGGCCGGTGGAAGCCACAACTCACAATGCTGACCCTTTTGCAAATGCTTCCCAAGGACATCCCAAAGAATGCATGGAACATGCACACACAATTCTAACCCAGACCCTATGCACAAAGGTTAAGCATCCTGTCTGGTGGACCCCAGCCAAAGACAAATTGTATAACGATAGAAGGAGGCTACTGCAGGACAGAGCAGATTCACATAAAGGGAAGGCATCTGTGGTCGGCACTAGTAATAAGCTAATTTCTCTCATAACAACATCCAAGGCCAACTCTGAGAGGGAAATGGCCAAGGACACTATAGATAACCACAAGGTCTTCTTCAGTTTTGTTAGACACATGGACCAAAAGCCTCAGATATGCTCTGAGTTACTACACACCTACTTAACATTCACTGAACCCACAGATATTGGCAACATTCTGGCAGACAGGTTCAGTGCAAATATCCCCCCTCCCTCTCCCCCAAACTTAGAAATACTTATCACAGCTGAATGCAACCTCCCTATCATCTCAGATGTCCAGGTGAGGGCCGCCCTTAGCAAAGCAGAACACACAGCATCAATGTGACCTGATGGTATCCCTGGATGTGTGCTACGTGAACTCCAAGAGGAGATACAACCGCATATAAAACTGATATTTAACCTTGGCCTTACTACGGGATATGTACCTGAACACTGGCATACAGCAACAGTGGTCCCACTCCACAAAGGAGGTACCTCTACTGACCCTGGGAACTACCGCCCCATAAGCTTAACCAGCCTGGTCTGCAAAGCTATGGAATGATTCATTATGGGACTCATATACAGCGATATTGGGTACCTGCAGACACTTGATCCCACCCAGTTTGCCTTTGTGAAGGGCTGATCCTGCCTTTTGAACCTGGTTGACCTTTTCAAAACAGTCACTACAGCCATTGATGAGGGCAAAGCAGTCCATACAGCCTACCTGGACTTGCCTAAGGCCTTCAACACAGTACTCCACTCAGGCATCATAGACAAGCTCATCAGCTTAAATGTTAATACATATGTCACATGATGGGTTGCACACTGGTTGAACAACAGAATCCATAAAATCAAAATTGCAGGAGCCATGTCAGACTCAAAGCCAGTCACATGTGGTATCCCACAGGGCTCTGTCCTAGGACCCCTCTTGTTTGGCATTTACTTCTCAGATGTGAAAGCAAACATGGGCAGGTTTTGGATGACAAAGTTCCCAGATGACTGCGAACTAAGCGCCATAGTCGTTACACCAGCTGACACACACATCCTACAGACAGGCCTCACTGAAACGGACAACTGGTGCCAGAATCATGGCCTAACACTGAATGACATGTAATGTATAGTCATCCCCTTTGGGTAAAACTACGTGCACACAACTTATCACATAGACATACATATAGATACAGACCAATAACACATATGGAGGGTTCACAGTATGTAGACTATTAACTTGTTACTTTACATTACCTGTGTTTGTCGCAGCTGGTTGCGTTACCGTTAGTATAGCTTCCTGCTGCTGCTAGCCCAGCTTGATACTGACACTGATGACAGCTTCAACTTAGTTTGTCTTACGTGCGGTTTTTGTGTTTTTCTTTTCTTTTTTTCTTTCTCTCTCTCTCTCTCTCTCTGCCTCCAGACGGTGCAATGAAAGTATTGTATGTGTGGAGTGGGAGTACAGGATGCTTTTGTAGGTATCTGCATAAGTCCATGTGATGGCCTCTGCACCAATTGTAAGCCAGCATTTGCTAATTGCATGCAGCCAGTTGTGTACTGATTGCAGTTCTCACTGTGATTTCAGGACAGTGCTATAAAAGGGTATGTGAGATAGGCGTTGCCCTTTCAGATTGTAAGGGCGGGGACCATGCTGGTATGCTGTGGGCACTGTTCTGTGAGTGTAAAGGTTAGTATCTCTCTCATGATTCAGGCTGTGTTGTAGATTCACATTTCTCCATTCATCTCTCCTGTTTCCTGTACTAAGTGTGTATGTACACTGACACCTACAACTATATATATATATATATATATATATATATATATATATAGATATATATATATAGATATATACATATATTTATATATGTATAATAACTGACATTATTACCTACTAGCTACCAACTAGCATGGCTGTTTCTGTTCACACACTACTATTATAGAAATCCACAGATTTGACAGTAAATATACATGACATGCTTTGTGTACTACACATCCTATATTCCCTTTACATTCATTCCTACTATTACATGATATATTTGTTGTAGCACAATGTTCTTATATAGCAGTCATGGCTTAGTGGTAAGTCATGCAGACTACTGTTTCCAAGGTCCTGGGTTCGGGACTGACAGTGGGATTTTATTTTGCTTTTGAATTGACTACAGGACCTGTCAATCAGAGTGACTAAGGCACTTTTAAGCAGTTGTAACCAGGTTAGTGCTGGTTTGTGCGGAGCTCACGCATGCGCACTGGTGTTCAGCTCCGCACACACCCACTTACAACCGCTTAACAGTGCTTACTCTGGCACACACCAGCGCTATTTTCTTTGAAAGAAATGAAAATGGGGAGACAGGAAAGTGGTGAAAAAGGGGTCACAAAGAGGGTAAGACAGTAGGGAAACAAGCTTGGGTTTTGCAGGAGGGATGTAGGTAAGGCCCATAGCTGCCCATTTCTTCATCAGCAACAGCTGTGCATATGTTTGTAATTTGGTGTGACATTTGAAACCTTCCACCCCTGAGAGAGGTGTCAGGACAACAATAATACTTGTTGTACAGCCAATTGTAATTGATAGTTTCCATGTCCAGCAGACATGTGTGCGGAATGGGCAGCTATGTATGGGGCGTAATTTTTTGTGGGTACAGAGTGCCCTTTTTTTTTTTTTTTTTTTTTAGGTGAGAGTGGTATGTCAGGTAAAGGAAGTTGGTATAGCTGGGGAGGTAGGTTGGGTAGGTCAACAGACAAGACAAACAAGATGCATACAGGGGCGGTGTATGACACATGTGGGGGGGTTACACAATTGATGGGGACGGATGTTTGGATATCCAGAGCCCATGAGCCCACAGATGGCAACAGTGGAACTGATATCCCCACCCATGGGCAGTTGCTACTGTTCCTTCACTGCCCAGGATGGGGCTGTGCTGGGGGCTGTGTAGGCCGGGCAACAGGCATGCCCGCAAGTTGTGCCACCTGTGCCTCAAGCTGGCGTAGGGGCCCAAGAACAGATTCCCGGATCTCCCTACGCACCAGAGTCCGGACGCTACGGAGGGTGAGTGGTGGTTCTCCTCTGGCCACACTTGCAGAGGGGGGACAAGCCCCATCCTCTGCAGCGCTTCCACCTGCAGGTGGCACAGGGCCACCGGAGGAGGGTCCAGACTGGGCACTGCTGCCAGGTGCACCCACCAGCTGAGGTGGGAGAGGTGGGTCCGCTGGAACCCGCCTTCCCTGTCGTCCTATGTTTTGCATTATGTCATGACAGTTTGGGTTAGTAACATACAATACCATTCGCAATTAGTTGTAACAGCATGCATTAGTATTCCCATTAACCAAACACCCAGATATTCACACCATTGAACAGCGGGCATAACACATGCATAATCTGAACAGCAATACACAGTCCAACAACATGCAGGGTTGATTGATGGCAACAGGCCATCAGGTTTGGATGTATGAACAGGGCAGAGGCATCAACATACATGCAAATATGTATGACCCAACAGGACAAATGTCCAGGGGTGTTAATTGTGATTGCACATACCAATTTCACGTGGAATGGATTATATGTGCTAATAGGGTAGGGTGAATAAAATATAATTAACACCTTCAAATACCAATACATATGCTGTACATTTCTAATAGCTGCAGATATATACACACTACTGTTATACCTACAGTTTCCTATGTGAAAACTACTTCAAGTTGGTGAAAGGACTGTTACTGCTACATCAATACACATTTTATTGTTCTTCATACACGTTCATATCTGGCTTTGTTCAGCTACATCATCCTGCTACATTTGCTTTATATAGCTATAGACAACTGTGGATGTTTGGTATTTCAGACAATCATACTATCTGCATATTGCAGACTGAGAGCAACATATCCAGATTTTGGGATACACATTCCAGCTGCAGCAACATTTTGAACACATTTTGCAGTTTGGTTCTGCTTGTCACATTCATTTAATTCTGTACTGACTGCAGTATACTTTATTCAGGGGTTATTACTACTTTATTGGTGGATTCATAACTCTTTCTCACACTCTCTCACTTGTTTTAATTTTACAATTCAGGATGGCACCTACTTCTAGGCTTTATTGACATGTTTTACCTGTAGTTATTACAGTCCTTTCCAACAGTCTCACTTCTGTCATGTTTCAGTATTTCAACAGGGATATATTTCACACATGTGATTTGCTCATCTTCTGCAGCTGTACTTTTCAGCCTGCTGCAGGTTGTGCACTATTATATTACAGGTGGGGCATCTTTATTTCAGACTTTATTTCAGACATTTTCATTTTTCTGTTTGGATTACAGACTGCAACACACTTTTGTAATCAAGCATTACTTGCAAACACTCTTACACTGTTACTTGCACATTTTATTACTTAGTGACTACACTGCACTATTTTGCAAACTGTCATACTTTTATATTTCTTTACAGTTACAGGGGAAGGATTACTGACCTGCCTGGTGGCGAAACTGCACCAGCCTATTGCCATAGGCTCTGTGGTTCGCAGAACGGACACCTGCAGCTGTAATATAAATAAAGTAATATTGGAATACACATCTCCATAATATCAGCTAGGTTAATTTCTTACATACATAATTAAATGTAACTTACTCAGTAGTGGGGCGTTGGGCATTTGCCGGGCCTCCTGGATCCAACGGTTCAGTTGGTCCTGCTTACGTCTCTTCAGGTCCGCATGGTGGTGACGGACCTGCTCACCAGTCCTTGGAATCCCTGTGGCACTGGTGAGATCATGAGCCAACCGGTCCCACGCCTCAGCCCTATATGCTCCCCACAGGACCTGGCCCTGCATGAGTTGGGCCTCATGATTGTGGACAAGGAGCCAGACCATATATCTGGACTCCTCAACACCCCACCTCTGTGCTCGGAAGCAACTACCCTCACCTACTCCTGACATTCTGGCTGCAGGTTAGTTCTACAATCGGTTATGCTGTGTATTCCCGCCTATGGGGCTTATATATGCCGTTTTTCCCGCACTTATCTGTGATTGGCCATTTTGGAATTGTATCAGCATCACAAAACCTGCTTTGTCATGCTCCTCTTTCTATTCATTCCTATATATTTGCTATTACTGCATTTCTAAGTACAGTTGGCATGGCTTAGTGGTTCAGTACCTTGACTATGGTGCATGGTATCCTGGGTTCGAACATGGCCACTGCTTTTTATATTTTATGTCTGTCTAGACAGGCTAGGGGTGTGTCTGTGTAATGGCAGTTTTGTTACAGCTTGCTCAACGTTGCCCGTCGGTTAGCTTGTTGGCGCGGTGGGCAGCTCCGCGCAAACAGGTTACGCTGGTTTACGCTACATTTGGCTGTAAGCACGCATATTACGCTCAGCTCAGCTAGGGGCACACAGTTTCAGCGTGTTAAACCACGGCTCACCTATGGGCACTCATTTTGCACCTATTGAACCATTGCTCACCTACGGGCACTCATTTTGCACCTGTTAAACCACTGCTCACCTACGGGCAGATGCACTCAACTTGTTAAACTATAGCTCAGCTATGGGCACATCTGGCATTTGTTATTATTTTGTTATCTCACATTTCTTCACAATAACTGGCCTATTTCATTACATTTTACATAAAATATAATTTTATATGTGTACATATGTGTCAGGGACTTGTTTCGTGCTTATTTCACTAAAAATAAAAATTGATGTTGTGGGGGCTCGAACCATGACTGCCTGCTCTTCAGCCGACGTCTCTACCACTACGCTATTGCTTTTTTGCTTACTTTGCATAGTTAGTTCTTATATGCTTTTCCACTTACTGCTAACTGTGGCTGAGCTACGGGCATGCCCGCACATACGAGCACACTCAAGGGCAAACATCTTTACAGTTTAAAAAAAATATTAAACATGTTCATTTATATGATTTTATGTTCATAGTCTCTGGGGGCATGTGTTGTGTTGTGTTTATTCACATTTCCATGTACTCTGTCGTGGGGGTTTACTTTGGGCACTTTTACTCTTCTGGGGGCGTGTCCGCTTGCAGGACACGGCCTACGGACACGCCCCCTACTGTCTTCCACGGACCGTGTTAGCCTTAGGTGTGATTCAGCATGCCCTCATGCATATGCATGACATGCTGACGTCACACCGTTTAACTGCAGCCTCCGTGTAAGCCTTGTATCTCTTACAAGGAGGCTTCGTGAATCCTGCCCGCAGTCTTCTTGTTCAGTAGATTGTGAAATAAAAAAGTAAATTAAAAAATAATAATTAAAAAAACTATTAAAAATAACTACAGCAGTAGTTCCAAGGCCTTATTTTATTTTCCTCTTGATAAGCATGGCTGAAATAGCTGCATTTACTGAGGTAAGAAAGTAATGCAGTTGGATGTTTGTGTGTGTGCATGTCCACATGTATGTGTGTCTGTATGTGGGTGTGTGTGTGCGTGCATGTGGAGATTCGGCATTTTGCCTCATATTTTTGCTCTGTCACTCAAAAATATTTAACTTTATGGTAAATCACTAAGGATTACAGTCAGCCAGTAATGCCAGACAATAGAGGTTTATACTTTTTACTGTCCAGAAAAATGATATTGATGGAAAAACTATTAACTTTTTTAAGTGAATTAGAATAATATTTAAAATTATTGCAAGATTTTGACCCTTAATATTTTTGGCTTTCTCTCAGAGTCTATATAAAGACATGCATCTGTTGCATTTCTCCCCAGGCCTCCGGTGAAAAATTTCTTTGTTCAAAGTCGGACTTTCCTAGTAAATAAACATTAAAATAAAATTTAAAAAAATCTATCTATCTATCTATCTATCTATCTATCTATCTATCTATCTATCTATCTATCTATCTATCTATCTATCTAATCCATCTATCTATCTAATCTATCCATCTATCTATCCATCTATCTATCATCTATCTATCTACGGGTATACTTCAAATGCTCGAAGTTGCAGAACATCGAACCACACATCATCAAAAATGAGATGACTGATGCTCTACAACATCGAACATGAAAGTAGACTAAATTAAAAAAAAGATAAAAACTCTGCTTGTAAGTTTTTGCAGGGGGCAAGCCCTCCTGTGCCCCCCACACCCCCTGCTACTTAAATATACCAACTCTGAGATAGCACTACAGGGAAGATAATGGTACATTTCCTGTTCTGTACCATTCTCTTCACTGTAGTGCGATCTTGGAGTTGGTATACTTTAGTAGCAGGGGGTGTGGGGGTGCAGGGGGCCTTGCTCCCCTGCATAAAAGTGAAATAAGAAATGTTCACATTTTAGTTTTTTGAGTTCAGTATTGTAGAACTTTGATTCTTGATTTTTTTATTTATTTAACATTTGTTTACCAGGAAAGCCCAACTTGGAACAAAGCCAATTTTCAGCAGAGGCCCAAGGAGAAATGCTCCAGACACATTTTGTTGCAACGTGGGAGGGAACTGGAGTACCCAGGGAAAACCCACACAGATACAGGGAGGACATGTAGACTCCACACAGAAGGCACTCCAGCCAAGAATAGAATCAGAAAACCTCTTTCTGTGAGGCAACAATATACCGCTGCACCACTGCACCATCCATTGATGATCAGACGTTCAATGTTCTGCAATTTCGATACACTGAAGGGGACCTATATATATATATATATATATATATATATATATATATATATATATATATATACACACACACACACATTTTTTTTTTGGATTTGTCCCTGATTCTTAAGAAAAGAAGATGAGAGGCATGCTCCAGTGTCCTGCATATCCCATCAGACTTGAGCCACACAATAAGCCCTTAATTATTTATCAAGAATCTCTCTCCCCATACCATCACTGCCAAATGTAGTCAGGAAGAACTTTATGCATGTATGCAAGTTCAGTGGACCACTATAGTCAACAAGTGTCTTTTATTTCCTGGTAGTGTCAGATGCACACCTGGAAACTGCAGGACATTGGGCCATCACAGAATATAATAGGCCCTATTAGATGCACATACCTATACATGCCAAGACTGATGTTGCAAAAATGTGCCAGATAATAAAAAAAAAGGTTTGATAAGGTGCTGGGAGTATTGAGATAATTGCAGTACCAGATGTCTGCTTAGATAGAAGTCCATAGGGGTCCCCTTCAGAGTACCAGAACTGCAGAACATTGAACCTCTGATCGTCAAGGACCAGAGGATCGAAGTTCTGCAATATTGAACTTAAAAAAAAAAACAAAAAAAAAAAAAAACTAAAATGTGAAAACTTCTTATGTCATGTTTTTGCAAGGGGGCAAGGCCCACCTGCACCCCCCACACCCCCTGCTACTAAAATAAATACACCAACTCCGAGATCACACTACAGTGAAAAGAATGGCATGGAATAGGAAATTTACTGTACTCTTCACTGTAGTGTGATTTCAGAGTTGGTATATATAAGTAGTAGGGTGTGTGGGGGTGCAGGGGGGCTTGCACCCCTGCACAAACTTACAAGCAGAGTTTTTATCTTTTTTGATTTAGTTTACTTTCATGTTCGATGTTGTAGAACATCGATCATTTCATCCTCGATTATGTATGGTTCGATGTTCTGCAACTTCGAGCATTTGAAATAGACCCATCCACAGGTGTTGTCTCATTCTATTCCTGGTGTGTGTTTATCCTAGGGTCATTATCACTTAAGCTAGATACAAAAATATATCCTTTATTAAAGTAGTATAAAGTGATTAAATAAGCTGCAAAGCAAGTATAGTTAGAAGTTTCTTAGCCAAAATAGCATGCCTCAAAATGTAGTCTCTAACTACACTGCTATGTATTGGGATGTAGCAGTACTAAATAGATTTAAAAAGTTTTAAGACCCACAAATTATTTTCTACTTAGTTAAAGCAGCAACAATGATACTCCAAACACCAGAAAATAAGGTACATTTTGCCACAGAAACTAATGAACTACAGTGTGTCATAGATTCACAGAGTATGTGTTTAGAAAGTAGGTTTTTCTGCACTTCACTTCTTGTAACTGTTATAACAACCAGTCTCTCATCTCAGCTTATGGGCTACTATCATCTTTGTTTCATACATGCGTAACAATGAGCTAGAAAGACTTAAAAAGAACACATTGTTCATACCACATATTAAATTACTGCTTTATTTTCAGGTGACATCAAACAACTTTAGAAATGAAAGTAATCATGCAGCTTTGATCATTGTCCAGTCTGATCAGCCATAATGAAAACAACCTTACTCTTGCTTTGCTTTTACTTTGTGTCCAGTGTTGAATATTTCAAACTCAGCACCTTAAAAAGACCTTACTTGAGTTTGTCAAGAACCATCAATTAACTATAAACACCCAAATTAAACCACATGTTACGACCACAATTAAATGCCTCAAGACTTCCAGTTTTTCTAATATCCAGAGGAAGACTATACCAAAGCTTACTTCCACTGAATGATTTTCCACCTAAAGTACTATTATGGACAGTGTTATTTATTAACAAACACTTGTTTTTAGTTCCCAGTGAGTTGTTTTGAATTCAGTACCAATTGCTAATGCCAATGTATTGTTATTTTTACATTTATACATTAATATTAAGTCCCTTCTGACCAGTCTATAAATAATTGAATACAATAGCCTGGTGAGTCTGTTCTCGCTAATTAGATGTTTAATCTCATCAGTTTGTCTAGTTCATAGGTTCATAGGTGTTCATAGGTGTGTACTAGGCTAATGGCCCTGGAGCCTGTACAAGCCTAGCCCATAGAAGTGCCCTTGCATCGTGCCACCCGACGTTAGTTCTCAGTGCCTCTATCAGGTAGAGCCACTGGAGTGATCCCAGTGGTGAACTTTCTATTACCCATGCACTCATCAAGATTTCTCTTGAAGAGGGCCAGTGAGGTGCTCTGTTTGACATGTATGGGAAGTCTATTCCAGAGCATGGGCAGTCTCTGGGTGAGGAACCTGTCCCTCCAGCATGTTCTGTTGATTGTGGTAATGAGGTTGAGGTCTCTGGAGCATGTGGTGCGAAGAGATTGGGATTTCTTTAGATGTAGCATTTCTAACAGAGCTGGGTCAGACATGGCTTTGTAAGTCAAGCAGAGATCGCCTCTAAGTAGGCGATATGAGACAGAGAATAGCTGGAATCGTTTGAGTCTGTCCATGTAGGACATGTATTTAATGCCTAGAATCCTCTTCATGAGGTACTTCTGTGGTCTCTCCAGTTGTTGCAGGTGTCTAGTGAGGTACATGCCAAATTGGGCATTATACTCAATGACTGGTCTAATGAGGGAAGAGTAGAGAGAGATGATGACCTCTTTCTTCCTGGATGCAGAACCCTTGGTAATGAGATTTGCCACATAGAAGGACTTTCTGACCACAGTGGCAATGTGGTGGTCGAAGGAGACGTTGCTGTCAACCTGCATCCCCAGATCTCTTATAATGCCTTCAGTATTCAGTGAGCTACCATCGATGTGGTAATTAGTGGGAACTGAGGTTTTACCAAAGGGGATGACAACGCATTTTTTAGCATTAAGCTTAAGGCCATGGTTTCGACACCAGTCATTGTTCTCAGTGAGGCCTTTCTGTAGGATGTCTGCATCACTTGGGGAGTTAATAATGGCTCCCAGTTTGCAGACATCTGTGAACTTGGTCAGCCAGAGTCCCTTTGTGTTGGCCTGGACTTCTGAGAAGTAGATGCTGAACAGGAGAGGACCCAGGACCGATCCCTGTGGGAATCCACTTGTAAGTGGTTGGCAGTCTGACTTGGGGTCCACTACTTTCACACTGTGTTCTATCTGTGAGCCAATATGCAACCCCGCTAGTGATATAGGGGTTGATGCCTAGTTTGAGGAGGTTTATCAATAATTCCTGAGTGAGGAATGGTATCAAGGCCTTACCTTCATCTATAGCCCTGGTGACTGACTCAAAGAAGTCAGCCAGGTTGAACAGGCATGATCTCCCTTTCACAAAGCCAAATTGCGTGGGGTCTAGAGTTTGGAGATTTCCTATATCTTTGTTAATCAGGTCCATGATGATGCGCCTCATAGCTTTACATATCAGACTCGTCAGGCTAATCAGGCGATAATTCCCAGGGTCTGTAGTCACTTCCCCTTTATGGAAAGGGGTGACTGTAGCAGTGCGCCATTCAGTAGGGACAAAGCCTGAGATGAGGCTGTGACTGAACAGGGCACAAAGATGTGGTGCCAGTTCACTTTGTAGCTCATGTGGAACACAGCCAGGGATATTATCGGGTCCCATGGAAGTTGTATTCTTGGCCTTGGACAATGCAGCTTTAACCTGTGCTGCAGTATTGCTGGGTGCCTGGCATTCTTCTGGTATTGTGATTGGCCCTTTGGGGGGGAGAGAGGGGTAAAGTTGGCACTGAATCTGTCGGCCAGTATGTTGGCAATATCTGTTGACTCAGTATAGGAGGTACCATTGTGCAGTAACTCAGAGCAAATCTGGGTATTGCCGTGAAGGTTCTTGATATAGCTATAGAAGGCTTTGTGATTGTTTTTAGTGTCTGCTGCAATTCTGCCTTCATAGCTGGCTTTAGAGGATTTGATGATGGATTTAATTTTTTTTGTTGATACTAATAAGGGAGTTTTTCCAGTCTTCGGACTTCACCTTTTTATGCAACAGTTTCTTCCTTCTGTTGTAGAGTTTATTAATGGCAGGAGACCACCAGATTGGCTTCCTTTTTTTGGAGGAGAGCAGCTTGGTTCTGTTGGGTATGGCTAGTTCCATGCATTTATGTACATGTTTGTACAGTACATTGGTGTATGATTTGGCAATCATGCAGCTATTTTCCATTGGCATGGGTGCTGTGAAGTTAGCCACCTCTGTTTTTAGGAATCCAAAGTCAGTTTTGGAGAAGATTTTCAAGGTGGTTACTTCTGCTGGAGGTGTGGATGAGATGGGACTTCCATTGTGATCAGTTTATGGTCGGATCTGACCAGACAGGGATTGACTATTTGTGTAGAGCAAAGGTCACCCATGTTAGTAATAACCAGGTCAAGGGTGTTGCTTCTTCTAGTGGGGATCAGAATGAGCTGGCCCAGGGCATTGGAATTGATGAATTCCAGGAAGTGTTGGGCCAGTATATTGGTGCTTGAGTAGTTTTCCCAGTTGATGGAGGGGTAGCTGAAGACTCCTAGGAAGAAAGTGTTGGGTTGGACCTTGATAGATTCCAGGGTGCTTAGGAACATGGAGTGAGAGTCTAGGGACATGACTGGGGACCTATAGCAGGCTATGACCTGGATTGCCATCTTACCCACTGTTTGTTGTACCTGAAGTATCTCAAATACATTATGCTGGACTACTAGTCTGGAGGTGTGCATATCCTTTATGAATATGGAGACACCACTCCCTTTGAATTGTTTTCAATCTACAGTGTTGTAAACAGTCTTAGACACAGGCTGCTGCACAGTATTTAGTAATAGGTCTTATGACTACCTTATAAACTGATAACACTCTTTCATCTCTATTGGATATACTCCTTAAGATGTCCTTTATTATTATGTAGCATTTCCCAGCCACAGTATGTCCATTTTCCCCATATGTAAGACCACGCCTACAGTTATCCTTGCATCAATGATCTTTTCCTCATCAAGTATAACATTATTTATTACATAAGGCTAATGTGGATTATTTATTATCATAACATTATTTATTACATAAGGCTAACATTGATTATTTATTATCATGACTTTATTTATTACATAAGGGTAACATGGATTATTTTTTTTACCAAAGTGCAGCATCTTTGTTTTATGGTGTTAAAAGCCATATGATTTTTTGACCACTTGTTTAGCTCATTAACATAATGTTGCAATTTTTCTAGGTCAAAAATGAATTCACATTAGTCTCAGTTTTAGTGTTGTCTGCAAATTTATTAGTCCACATACCATTATTAACTGGAAAATAAGACATAAATACTGTAAACAGTATAGATACATGCATGAAGAAATGTGGCACCCCTACAAAAAAATGATGCATCCCTAGATGTAACTTACTTGATTTTTACTTTAAATGTTTTTTTAGTTAGCTATTTAGCTACCCACTTTATAATTGTCCCAGTAGTACAATTTTTATACCTTACTTTAATAATGTCACTAGGGTGGGACTGAATCAGATGCTTTTTAAAATCCAGATAAAGTAAATCAACTGACTCCCATATCAACGGCTTCCCATATCCATTAGTACAAATTTACCAAGTTTGATAACAATGAACTTGCCATGCAAAAAACATAGTAAACATTTACAACAGTAAAACAATAAACGCACAGCCAAGGACTTGAAAAACCTGCCTTTATTGCAAAACACTATTCCATCCCTACTATTAAGAGCTAACAAAATATAAAGCAAGCAACAGATTGTTATACAATGAAACACATTTTATTTTTAAATAAGTTGTATTTTATATGCACATGATAGGGTTTTTTGTGATTCTTTATGGTATTATTTATCGTACTGTGCTTTTAATATCCTATTAAATGAAAGAAAGCATGTAAATGTTATGTGGGAGGGACTAGTGTTCTCTGCACCAATCATGATGTGAGGGGAGATATTTAAACTGTTGATTTTAGGTGTGCTTTTGTATTCTGATAAAGTCCCAGGATGCAGGGATGAAAGTGCCCAATACTTTTTTATTTACTTAGTGTTTAGCAATAAAGGCAGGTTTTTGAAGCCCTTGGCTGTGGGTTTATTGTTTTACTGTTGTCGTTGTTCACTTGCACTGCACATTTTAGTTTATTATGGTAAACATTCAAGTCAGGTTTTTACAACCTTGTCCCATAAAGAAACCAAGAAGCCATGCTTCTGAAACACTGGGTGCCAAGCCCTCCACAGTAAATTACAGTGGACAAAAAACCCCAAGATACTGTCCCATCCACTATCAGCTATTCCCCAACATCAGACAAGCAAAATTATACAAACACACATTTGCACACATACAAGTGCAGACACTCATGCATACCCACCCACACACATAAAATCAACTATATATTTGAAAAATCTACTTGTGAGTGAAACCTGGTTTGCAGTTTATCCTGGGTGATGTTTGGTTGCAAATAAAGGAAGATTTTCTCCGCTCCATCTGGTTTTGGTGCTTTTTATTTTTCCAAAGTGTGCATGTGTATGTGTGTGTGTTTACACACACACGCACATATATATAAATGTGTGTATATATATATATATATATATATATATAGGTTTACCTATAAATAGTCGCACGATGTATGTGCGAACAACAAATGTCCGAACACTAATAACTACAAACTCAAAAAAGCGACGTACAACCCCACGAACACACACTATCGAACTGACCTGCATAACACATCCAGCACCTAAACGCACTGGAATTCCCTACCGCTCTGGACCCAGGAACAAGTGCTACCATGGGTCCCATGGGAGGGGGACGTAGGTCCAGTATTTAGTTGGGTGGCATTGGATTTAGACGTGTCAACTGCCGACAGTCATAAAATATATTTTAAATTTATATAAATATATAGGTATGTACATATGGGTGGACTAAATTTAGTTGACACTCTCTTTGGTCAACATCTGTTTATTGAAGTCAAAAGCAGCAACTAGATGAAAGAAGCGTGCAGAACAGACCACCAGCAAAAATCCAGGTTTTTTATGCTTTTTTATCCCACTGAGGAAAGCCTGCTGGCTGAATCTGGTCTGGGTGTTTATTATTAAAAGTTTATATACTTTATATATCAGCCTTTGGATGTTTTTTTGATGCTTTACACTGAACTTGATGCTGGCAATTTTCGTCTACTTGGATTGTTTTCTGCCTTGCATTTGGGTCTTACTTGCAGAGTATCTCTTCTTGGCCTCAATATATCCTACCACATTACCTATGAAGCTACTTTATAAGTCAAGTATAACTTAAAGTAAGACCAGCTATCCACACAGCTTTTAAGTTCCATTTGCTCCATACATAATTAATGAGATTCATTATCATTCAATGTTTTGTGATCCCATTTGCACACGTCTGTGTAAGTTCTCAAAATTCAGTGTATTAACCAATAGCTTGGTGTAACGGAAAGGAGCTTTGCACAAATACCCACTAGGTATTGTAAAACCTGACCATGTGTAGCATTTGCCCATTGCCCTCCAATGATCTGATACCATCCTATAAGTGTCATTTTTAAAATGTGATTTTTGATGCATTTACTGGTCATAACCATTGATACCTGTGAACTGAATGGGACCTCAGTGAGTAGTTTTCTGAAGGATTTTTTTTCCTGACCTGTGTCAACAACATGGCTACTGCAAGAAGGTTTCAGCACGTCCAGGTGCTGAACTGGAGTGAGGAGGAGATAACTCAGATGCTCACTGTCTACACTGGACTTGAGCACTGTATGCAAGCACAGCCCAGGATCTTTGAGATGATCAACACATTGGAATTGGACTGAGAGAAAGCACCAATGATAGACATGGATTTACAGGACTGGAGTGCAGGTTCTCCACTGCAAAAATGACCTACATCGGAGTGATGCAGAGGATCTTCGCCAGAGGACTGATGAGGTGTGGAGACAGTCTGTTGATGCCTATATTAAGTATCATAATATGTATTATAACTGTACATTCCTATGGAAATTGCAAAGATAGCTGTAACCCATATATCCTAAATATTCCTTTTAGAGTCATTACTTAGTTGTTCTGGCACATAACTCATATGGATAAAGGCAAAGTGACTGCTCCTCCCTTATGTGTAGGTTCATTTCCCATGGTGATTTATTTCTTTAATAGTGTTTGTTATGTACATACTGTTGAACATAAGACCTATGTTTGTTTAGCAGCTTATACAGTACATCATTTTACACAATCAGCATGGTCATGTTTCACTGATGCCTATAGAGCCTAGGTTACATTACCTGTAATAGTCTGAGACGATTGCACAGTATACTTCTGTATGCGTGAATACGGAGTCATACAGACCTGCATTATTCCTCTCTACTTTAGAAATTGGATAGTACAGAATAATACATGTTGGTCATACACATTAATGTAAGAGCACTACAGGTTGGCACATCTACCATATGTTGGACTTTGTAAAACTTAATGCAATCAGGTGGTTGCACAGCTCAACTGTATGAAGCATGAAGGCTTATAGGGCTTAGGTGTCAGATGGGTGCATATTCCTCTGTTATCTGCAGAACTGTGGACACATCCAACTGTAGTTTGTTATGTAGGAAAGTATTGCGCTGTCTTTTAGCTCAGCATATTAAGAAAGAGGCCAATGTCTATCTCTCATGGATACATATTGGTTCGAATCCACATAGAGAGTAGCTTAGATTATGTTTTTATTTGTCTGTGTTAATGTTTTAAAAACTGATTGCACAGATACCTGCTTGTTCATGTATATAGTTATTTTGTACATGTTTATGTCTATAGCATTTATTTGCCCGATTACTATGAATATTTCTATTATCCATAAATTTTCTGGAAACAGAATAGTTTTGCCGATATAGTTGCATGTGTAAGGCTTTGACTGCAGATGTATACTTTACCTGTACAATTGGAACATAGCTCTCAACCAATTAGGGACACATCTCAACATAATCAGGGACTAATCCAGAAGTATTCAGTGACAAACAGGCAGGGCGGACCTTTGGTCAACTGGTGCTCTAGGTAAAAGGGCTCCACAATGCCTTCCCAAATCACCCAGTGCCCCCATCCTGGTCTATCTACACCATCCAGATTACTTTTTATTTCCCTTTTCCTCACAGTTTGTCTTACTCTTCAGTTTTTCCTGTATTCATTCAACACATTTTAAAGAAAATGTTTCTTTACTACAAAAAAATAAAATAAAAGTGCCTCTGCTAGAGTGATGCCCTAGGCAGCCACTTAGTTGGCCTATGCCTAAGGTCAGCTATGCAAACAGGGACAGATTTTTTTATGTTAGCACTAGTAATGAGTGACAGTGACAGAATACAGGAATGTCTACTTGTCATTATTCATCTGATGACCTTCCAAGTGAGTACCTAAAAATAACAGCCAGTAGCATTGTCTATCCTTTCTCATTCCTCATAAATAGGTCTGTGATGACCCACAACTGGACCAGTAATCAAGGAGCCACAATCCTCACCACTGGCACCAGTGGGGGACGTTCACTGGGAGGATGACAAGGTATACACACACACACACACACACACAGTATTTCCAGATGCAGCTCTCTGCATCAAGTGCAATTTCCCTTAAGATCACACAGAGACCACAGTCAGTCCAAGGATGTTTTTTCACTCTTTCTCCAGATCCTCAATAAGATTCCACACTGGCATGGCTCTAGAGTTGAGATCCCAGCTGAGTGGCCAAGTCAAGACCTCCAACACCCTCTGTGTTCAACCAATGCTTTGTGTCCCTGCCCAAGTAGTTGACACACATACTCTTTGAGGTTTGATTTTTCACACACACACACACACACACACACACACACACACACACACACACACACACACACACACACACACACACACCTGGGAAAGGCTGTCACAGGTCTACTAGCTATGCCCCCCTTTTGACCAGACTATAAAGTAGTTATCACTGCCGCCAGCGAACTCCTTATCAGCTACTTTAAGGCCCTTAACAAAGGGTGTCCAATCTTACTCTATAATATTAATATTAATACAAATGGTAGTTTGACCAAGAGCAAGGCTATTAGGAGTGACCCACAGTGTCACCAAATAAATATGTAAGTCCTCTCAAAACTTAAATATGTCTCACAAAGATCAGCCACAATGAAAGGTTTAAATATCTTTAATAATAAATAATAAAAGAACAAGAAAATACTCAGTATATATTCACAGTGACATTCAAAATCCCAGGAAATATTTAAAACAACATTGGAGGACAGTCTCTAAACTAAGCTTTGCTATACTCCTGACTGTGTCTTACAGAATTACTATTCCCTGGAAACTTACTTCCTATAGAGCAAGGCATATGTGGTGAATGGATCTTCTAGTTGTTGTCGTCAGGTCCAAGACAGAATACAGAATGCTGTGTCTCTCTAAGAAACTTCTCAAATTAATATCTCAAATATTATGGCTGGGATAGCTTACAGACTGACATCATTTCTTGTCACCTGACTCTATCCCAGGTGAAATCCCCACTGCTGAAAGCTAGCAGTATTTAGTATCTACCTGTAAAACTACATGGATCTCAGATCTTTGGCAGATGCTGGAAGTCATAAACAATCGCATTCCTTCACATTTCAAAACTAGTAATTATTTCACCTTAAAGACAATACAGAAAACTCCCTAGTACAGACATTCTGTCTCTAGCTGCCATAAAGTAATTTAATTTCAGCTATTTCTCTGAAGTTTTGCTGGACTGAAGTTAACCCCCCATGTTCCAGTTTCCACTATTAAAACATATACATTTAAAGAGTACAATCGTGCATGTAGATTTCTGTTCTAGTCCAGTAAGGCATGCTGTGGTTAGATTTTAAACACAAGCACTTTATAAAACATCTTTTCAACAGACATGCCTGTACAAACCTAGTTTGAAATATAAATGACATACAGTTGTAATACACTTGTAACATAAGCATTTATATGAATCATGTTGATATTCACAAATGACAGATAATTATTTACAAAATTCCAGATGGCTGTGCTGGCAGTATCTCTCTTTGTCACAAGGTCATTCCAGGAATCCCATGTCCCCTCTCTCTGAAAAAAGTCACACATTATTCATCTGCACAAAGGAGGAAATTCAACAGAAATTAATAACTTTAGACCTATAGCTATCATATCTCCCCTTACCAAAATATTTGGTAAAAGTATTCAAAGAAAATTGCTAGACTATCTTTGGCAGGAAAAAATCTTTTCCCCTACACTATATGGCTTCCATCACTTCCATAGTACTAGCACTGCCCTTCCTACTTATATAGATACTGTCAATACAGCTAGAGATATCAGCAAACTAGTCTCTTCCTTATTTCTAAACTTGTCTAAAGCTTTCAACAGTTTATCATATCAAACTTCTACTTCAAATGCCCTCAATAGGTCTTTCACAGCCCACCCTTCTGTGATTCAAATGCTACTTGTACAATAGGTATCAGCCAGTAAAATGTCACTCCATGCTCTCTCCTTACCTCCCAGTCACCACCAGTGTACCACGATAATCTATCCTTGGACCACTTCTCTTTAACATTTTCACTAACAGTCTTTATACAACGACACAACAGGCCACCCTGATACATTAAACAGATGTTTCAACTCTCATTTGCACATCTGACAACATGGTGCATCTTCAAAAAATTACTCAGGAAGCTTTAACAGCCACTGAAACTTGCCCTCATAACTTACAACTCATGCTCAACCCCAAAAAGACCAAATTACTGTTTTTTCCCCCAAATCCCTCTCACACGAAAAAACAAAATTTAAAGTCCTCTCTCTTAATAATACAACATTGAAGTCACCTCTCATAGCAAACTATTAGGGGTGATAGTGGATGATAAACTTAAATTCAACCTGCATATGCAAAATTGCATAAGAAAAACACATTAAAAACTTGGGGCACTTTAGAGAACCAAAAACTTTCTCACTGATGCAACTAAAACTACACCTGCCACTACTTTTCTCTTCCACACACGTCTTTATGGTGTTCCCATCTACACTAACCCCCAGACTTCACAAAAATTAAAACTTGAACAATGCTATAACAAAGTTGCTAAATTTGCAGCAAATATCCCTTTCAAAACCCATCACTGTATAGCACTAAAAAGCCTAAATTAGTTATAATTGCCTCATCAAATAACATATATACAGCTTCTTAATACCTATAAAATTACCCAGCATCCATCTGCCTGTCCAGCACTAAAAACATTCTAAACAAGTATGTTCCAAGTTGGTCATTGCGATCCAGTGACCAAAAGCTCCTATCTGCCTACAAACCTATCAGATCTGCTGGGCATTGTCTGTTCTTGTACAAGGTTGCTAAGGCCTGGAAATCCTTAACTGTATCCATTAGGTCAATACCTGCCCTCCCATCTTTCAAAACTACTCTGAAAGACTTCCTAGCTAAAATCTTTGTTCTTGCCCAAAACTAGGATAAACTATATCCCTAAATGTGAACAAGTACCTTTTCATTCCTTATACCTCCTTACTCTCTCTTCTTCACGTAATTCCTTACTGCTATCAAATTCTCTTCCTTGACTTTTCTTTAAATATACCATAAGCCTGTTTTTTCCCTCAATTCCTATTGCAATTCCTATTTGTATTAGACTAACTTACCTTTAATTTCTCTAAAAACTGTCTAAAAATTCTATAAATATTAAATGATTATCATATAAAATGTATCATTTATTAACCAACATTTTTATATCATTGCTAATTTATTATAATTATTTAAACTACAGATGTTTTTGTTTTATTTTTGAAGATTGTAAAGTTACTGCTTTTAAAATTTTGCATAATAATTTGGAGCTTTTCTCCACAGGACTCTGCTGAAAAATGGGCTTCTAATCAGTTGGACTTTCCAAGTAAATAAATAAAGATAAATAAATAAATAACTTGTTTATTTATTTATTAAGTACAATTCACCACCTTTCTCCTAGTGTTATTAGGAGGGAGTGAGAGGGACTGAGCTACACTTTGAGTCAAAATCAGGGGGATCCCTGAATATCAGGGATATTTGCGAGGTATGAGTTGGTACATACCAATAAATTCTAGTTAAACATTTCCTGATGGCCAATGTAACCTGCCTTTTGATGTATGACATGCTAGTGATGAACAGGAATTCCTGCGTTTTTGTCTGTTAAATGCAACTATGTGTTCTTTTGCAATGTTTGAGACTCCGAGCTGTACAATTTTCCTGTTAGGCATTACTGCTGTGATCAGTGTGCTGCTGTGTAGTTAGGCTTGCATGTTTTGATTTGCAAATGTACAGAACATAGTGCACATCGGACTGTAGTTTACCAGTTTTGTAATGTGGAAGTCCTGATCCATATTTTTACTTCTTCCTTGCACAGTCATACCTTTGAGATGTTTTACTGCAGTTTCTCCATGCAATTACAGCTTGAATAGGTTAGCTAAGCAATAGAGGGAGAGGGGTTACTATTAGTTCGTCGAAACTTCAACAGTTGGAACACCATATGTTCGAACTGTGAAGTTCGAAAACTGATTATCGTGAAGCCGCGGAACACTGAATTCTTTCCCAGGGAAAGAATTTGGTAGGCCGTTTCTGTGGCTTCGCTATTTTCAGCACTGTGGTTTAAAGTTATGGGTCGGGTTCAGGTAAGTGTGTGATTGTGCGGACGTTAGGTTTAGGGTGCGGGTTAGATGAGTTAGGGTTAGGGTGCGGGTGAGGTGGGTGTGCAATAGTGACATACTTTAGGGTTAGGGCGGGATAGGTGAGTTAAGGTTAGGGCATGGGTTAGGTGAGTTAGGGTTAGGGCGCAGGTGAGGTGGGTGTGCGATAGTGACAGACTTTAGGGTTAGGGTGGGATAGGTGATTTAGGGTTAGGGCGCAGGTCAGGTGAGTGTGTGCGATAGTGATGGACCTTAGGGTTAGGGTTTGGGTTAAGGTAAGTGGATAGATAGTAGTGTATGCACAGTTTAGTGTAGGGTTAGATGTAGGATTTTAAGTGTATGTGTATGGATTGCTGTTTTTTTGGTGTGCTTGTGTTGTGTGTGTGTTTCTTGGAACAGTAATTTTTTTCCCTGGGAAAAAAATCGCTGTTCTAAACCTTCGATGGTTTTGCACTTCGAGGTTAGAAGTTTGAACATATGGTGTTTGAACTTCTGCCAATTTGTTGAAGTGGTATAGACCCGAGGGAGAGAGGTATGTGTTAGACATTTCCAAGTTATTTTACTAAGTATAGATCATAACATTGTTATAGGAATGGTTTGGCTTGTAGCTCCATGCATGCTAGTATTATTGCAAGACTACCCATCATGATCTGCAAGGTAACTGCACTACTCATAAGCTTCCTGCGCTTACCAGTATATATTTGATTAAACAGCTTACATTTCAGTTAGGAGCAAGGCATGTTTGCTGAGGGTAATGTTTTTGATTGTAAGTCACAATCTAGATGACAGAAAGTTCTGTGTAACTGTCACAGTGATTGTTATCTGAAATGTTTCACAGAAAAATTAATTGTGCTGTTATTGTTGATTGTATAGTATGTGGTGGGAAACTTTTAGGTCTGGTAGTGATGCTCCCTGAGTGTTTTGTTGAGCATAACTTGTCTGGTTTTATACTGAATGGGTGTCTGTTGTCTCAGCCTTTGGACTGTCAGACTATGTCTGGCAAGTACTTTAGTTCAACACAGCTACAGATTCTGCTAAAAGACTGGTGATGCTTTGTTTACAACACACTTGTATCTTGTGTTTGGGAATTGTTGTGTACAAAGCCACACATGTTCTTCATGTATGTCTGCCTGTTCCATACTCATTGATCATCATTACAGTTTTTGCATTTTGCAGGTACATACATAGGGAGCCCTATGACCTAAGAGAGCAGTTGGCATAATGATTAAGGTAAACCAAATAACAGTCAGTACCACAGGAAAATAAACGCTCTTGAGCAAAGGACAAAGATGTAAAATCATAAAATAAAGAACTGCTCAAGACCAACTCCATGCAGATGGTAACACACAGAATACAGGAAGTCTCTTCAGACCAAAACCATGTAGATGGTAGCAAACAGCATACGACAAGTCTCTTCAGACCAAGGATACACGATAAATCCAATCCGATAAAGTAAAATACTGTCACAACTTCTTCTGGAAAACCAAATCTTTTATTGACAGATATCTGGTAAGCGCTTTCGCCAAGGTGGCTTCTTCAAACCATAAAAGTAAGAAACAGTTCAAGACACGCCTTATATATTTTTAAGAACACCTTCAATTACTTATTAAATTAAATAATGACATCATAATTAGTTCATATGCATATTAAATAAGCAATGAATAAACAATGATATATACCTATACAAGAAATTTAATAAAACAAATTATTTAGAACATCAATACTAATAATAATAAAAAACATCGCTAAAATATAAAGAATATATATGTACACAGGGTTACAGGGTTTTGTACCTAACAAATTTTTGTTTTCATAAAAAGATGTAGCGTTTGTATAACATAGAAGTCTATGTAAATTATTCTTATTTTTAAATAAAAACTGTGGATATTCACCTACTATTTCTCTAATATTAGAATCAACAGTTAAAACATTCCAGTGCTTACACAAGATGTCTCTAATTTGATAAAAATCATGTGTATAGAATAATGAAATTTTTTGGGTTGGTGCAATAACATTAGTAATATTACTTGTAACAGTGTACTGTTCATTGCCTTGGTATGGTTCCTAAGGACCCCTCCCCTCACACTAGGTCTATTAGTGTATAAGACTAAAAACTTGAATGTATGTGAATTATTGGTTTCAAGAATGTGTTTAGATAAAGCATTCGTATTTGACAGAATACGGATTTGATATAGGTGTTCCCCCACTCTGTCCTTTAGCCTTCCGTCAGTTTTAGACTATTAATAAGGAAATATAGAGTAGATGAAATTTCTATAGGTTTTCAGTGTATAGAGCATCTTAGATTGGATAGAGCGTGCCCTTATTTCTCAGAGCAAGGCAATGAACACTACACTGTTACAAGTAATATTATTAATGTTATTGCACCAACCCAAAAAATTTCATTATTCTATACACATGATTTTTATCAAATTAGAGACATCTTGTGTAAGTACTGGAATGTTTTAACTGTTGATCCTAATATTAGAGAAATAGTAGGTGAATATTCACAGTTTTTATTTAAAAATAAGAATAATTTACATAGACTTCTATGTTATACAAACGCTACATCTTTTTATGAAAATAAAAATTTGTTAGGCACAAACCCTGTAATAAATGCAATTTTTGTCCTTATATATGTGATTCGAACATGTTCATACATCCCAAAACATTTCAATTTTTTAGTTTTGATGTTAGTGCTAATTGTGACACGGAACATGTGGTCTACCTCACTTTATGTTCTTCCTGTCCTGCCTTCTATGTCGGTAAAACCAACAGAAGGCTAAAGGACAGAGTGAGGGAACACCTATATCAAATCCATATTCAGTCGAATACGAATGCTTTATCTAAGCACATTCTTGAAACCAATAATTCACATACATTCAAGTTTTTAGTCTTATACACTAATATACCTAGTTTGAGGGGAGGGGACCTTAGGAACCATACTGAAAGAAATGAAACTAACTGGATTATTAGACTGCAAGCACATATTCATCCTGGTCTTAATGACAAGTTCCCTATAAGACCAGCCCTCAAAAGTAGAAGGTTTCATTTTAAATAATTTTTAAAAAATTTCTCTAGTCTATAACAAACTGCCTTAGTTATGGATTAACTAAAGTTTTATTTCTATATGTACATATATATTCTTTATATTTTAGTGATGTTTATTATTATTAGTATTGATGTTCTAAATAATTTGTTCTATTAAATTTCTTGTATAGGTATATATCATTGTTTATTCATTGCTTATTTAATATGCATATGAACTAATTATGATGTCGTTATTTAATTTAATAAGTAATTGAAGGTGTTCTTAAAAATATATAAGGCGTGTTTTGAATTGTTTCTTACTTTTATGGTTTGAAGAAGCCACCTTGGCAAAAGCGCTTACCAGATATCTGTCAATAAAAGATTTGGTTTTCCAGAAGAAGTTGTGACAGTATTTTACTTTATTGGATTGGATTTATCGTGTATCCTTGGTCTGAAGAGACTTGTATGCTGTTTGCTACCATCTACATGATTTTGGTCTGAAGAGACTTACTGTATTCTGTGTGCGACCATCTGCATGGTGTTGGTCTTGAGCAGTTCTTTATTTTATGATAATGATTAAGGTCTTCACCTCCCATGGATAAGGTACTAGGTTAGATCCTGACCCCTAGCCAATGCCTGTTTGGAGTTTGCATGTTCTGCCTCTGTCCTTGTGGGTTTCCATCTCAAACTAATTAATGAATGGAGCTGTGGGCAGCAGCACATAGTCTACATGGTGTCCTATAGGGGGAAGAGTTGTACAGACCAACCGCTTTGGGCATCTACTGTGGTGCACAGTATCCTCAAGATAGGAGAACATGGACACATACTGTGCACTGTGGCAGGGCTAGCCACTTGATGTAAAATATGGCTCTAGGTGATTCGGTCATTTTGACTAATGTTGCCAAAATGGGAATGGGCAGTTACCGTGATAAGTGGGTTGAGGACCTGGCCTACTCTGACCTACGCCAGAGACCCACGCTAATGGTGGGGTGTATATGGCCCTACTGGCCAGTGTGTGCCTGCTATAAAGTCCAGCAGTCCCAGGTCAATAAGCTACTGGCCGTCCAGTGTCTTTTGTGCAGCCTGGGTTAGCTGGGATAGCTCTGTCGAGCGAAAGCTTTCAGCCTGCCAAACATGAACTGAGAATTGCTAAGCTTAATGTAGGATCCCTGACACGGCACAGCTTGGAAGTGAAAAACATGATGATACAGAGGAAGCTGCATACACTATGTATCCAAGAGAAAAGATGGAAGGGCAGTGCAGATACTTATCTTGGGATACAGAGACTACTGCTCTGGAGGGGGATAGGCTAAAAATGGTGTGGGAATTGTGGTGAGAGTGAGAGGCTTCAGAAGGCAGTGAGGGATATTATCAGAATTAATGACAGATGCATGGCAATCAGACTCCAGTGTAATGATAGGGCACTATTCATAATCTCAGCCTATGCCCCACAGGAGAACTGTGATAGTGAGGAAAAGAGTGCATTCAGACAGCAGTTGCAGGACCTACTAGATAAAGCAGGACAACATGAATTGGTGTTGATAATGGGTGACTTGAATGCACATGACATGACAGACAGAACAGGATATGTGGACTGCCTTGGTCCACATGGGTGGGACAACAGGAATAATGAAGGAGAGGCCATTCCAGACTTCTGTCTAGCAAATAGCTTGATAGTACCCAACACATGGTTCAGAAAGAGAGACAGTCACAAGATCACATACAAGAGTGGCCAACATGCAAGGGGACTAGGGTAGAATGAATGATTGCAAAGTCATCCCCATTGAAACAGTTGTCCCACAGCATAAACCACTGGTTGCCACAATCAGCTGCAAGTAGTGGTCAGAGAAGGCTCTAAGGTCAACAGAGACCAGGCTGAAGACCTGGAAGTTGACTGGACAGAACGTATAACAGTTCAAGGAATTACTCAGGGCCATACCACTCAACTGTACAGATTTTCGCAGAATGTCCAGATTTTTGAAAACTATTTTTGGTCCGTTCCTCATAAAAATTGTGGGTTTTTTGACAAATCACTGAGATGATCTAAGAATTAAAGTCACTAAATAATGACATGCATTTGAGTTTCAGACTTCATATCCTTCTGAAAAATGCTTGCTAACACAAAGCAAGTTATTCTAGCAATGTTCTAAGTATGCAAGAGCAATATTTAAAATGTGTCCCTATTTTTAGGCCTTTGTCCCCCCATTATGTTTGGCTTTGTCCAGATTTCTTGCACTGAGGTTGAGTGGCATGATCAGGGCTCTAACACCCCAAGAAGAAAGGGAAATAGGTGGAGCTGAAGAAGAATGGCAGTGCTTCAGCATGTGTGAGGACTACAGAACAGATATGTGGCTGAGCCAGGTATGGAAATAAGATACATAAGGAAAGCTGATGGTGGAATGCAGAAGTCCAGGAAGTCATGAAAAGAGAGAAGCAGTGCAGGAAAAAGTGGGAGATAGAAAAGACCAACCAGGCTAGGAAGGAATACTGTTTGGCTAACAAAGAATCTAAGAAAGCAGTTGGAATAGCAAAGAATAGGGCATCAGTGGCACTCAGTAGGTGGCACAAAGAAACTATATCAGGTTGCAAGGCAAAGACAGAAAGATAAAGAAGATAGTCAAACACCCTTTGTAAGGGATGCTAGCAACAACCTACTCCATGTCCACAGGACATCAAAGGCAGATGGAAGGAGTATTTCCAGCAGCTTCTGAATGAAGAAAACCCCACAGAAGCTGTATTGTCTCAGAAACAGCCTACAATGAGAGAAGAATAGGAGCCCAACCTTGAAGAAGTAAGAATACCATTAAGGAAAATGAAGTCAGGGAAAGCAGCAGGTTCAGATGAGGTCACAGCAGATATGATAATGATGTTGAGTGAGATAAGGGAGAAATGGCTCCTGAGGGTACTCATAGCAGTGTGGAGAGAAAGGTGGACTTCAGATGACTGGAGAATAAGCATACTCATGTCAGTGTACAAGAACAAAGGGGACATCCACAACTATGGACAGTACAGAGGCATCAGACTCCTGTCACATTGCATGAATTTTCTAGAGAAGGTGATTGATAAATGGATATGCAGAATAGTAGACAGTAAAATGGGAGATGAGCATTTTGGATTCAGATCAGGATGCAGCATAACTGACCCAATGTTTACAGTGAGACAGATCGTTAAGAAGAAGCTAGCGGTGAGGAAAGAGTCCAGCTGGGCATTCCTAGACTTGGCAAAAGCATATAACAAGGTCCCAAGAAAACTGTGGTTCAAAGTCCTAGAAACACTGTTAGAATTAGTGCAGGTTATGTACAAGGACCCAATGACTCAAGTATGAACAGTGTTCAGCCTTATAGAGGGGTTCCCAGTAGGAGTGGGTCTGAGCCCACTGCTGCTCATACTGGTGATGGACTACATTAGCATAGAGGTCAGAGGGGACAGATCAACAGGGTTGCTGTATGCAGACAATGTGGCACTACAGGAAGACTCTGAGCAAGAACATCAGCAAAGGATAGAGGAATGGAATACAAAACTGAAGGCATATAGGATGAAGTTAAGCACATATAAGATAGTGGTAATGGCAGCAAATTGAGGAAATCAGAAGAAGCTGAGAGTTGAGATAGAAGGGGAGATAGTGGAACAGGTAAATACTTTCAAGTATCTGGGAGGGGTGGTTGAAGAGAAGGGAGGCCTGAATGAAGAGGTCAAAACTAGAATCATAGGGGCTGCAGCTAGCTGGTATAGAGTCTCAGGTGTAGTCTATGACAGAAAAATGCCAAAGAAGCTGAAAAGTAAGTTGTACAAGGCAGTAGTGTGACCAGTACTACTGTATGGCACAGAAACCTGGGCAGTAAAGGCAGTGCAGATGAAGAAGCCAGAGGTGATGGAAATAAAATGGCTGAGAAGAGTGGTAGGATGCACAGTGTGGGACAGATGAAGAAATGAGGACATAACAGCAGAAGCCAAAATAGCTTCAATTGCAGAAAAGATCAAAGTGGACAGATTACTGTTGTTCAGACAAATGTGTAGAAAAGCAGGCAGAAGACAATCTGGTAAAGATTTGGGTCAGACAGGAAGAAGGTATGAGGAAACAAGGACATCTATCAAAGAGGTGGATGGCTTGTGTGGAAAAAGATCTGTGACAGTCAGGCATGAGTGTCAAAGAAAGCAGGAATGTGGCATTGAATTGAGAGGGATGGCAACAGTTAACACGATACTCTGACCCCATGTAGAAAATGGGAAAAAGGGGGATGATAATGATTATGATGATGATAATACAGAGGGATCCCTACAAATGTAGGTAGTGCAGTGATACGTTAATTGACAAAATAACCTAAGGTTTTATATGTTACATGCTGTCAATGTGGTTATGATTGTTTAGTTGTTCTATGGTGTTGTATTGCATTTCAACTACTTGATGCTGTTGTGTCAGCCAGTGACCATGTTGCATTACACATCTCATTTGCAGATATCTTCCATGCTTCCCACTAATTGTTCCTCTTACTATACTTTTACTCAAGTATGAACAGTGTTCAGCCTTACAGAGGGGTTCCCAGTAGGAGTGGGTCTGAGCCCACTGCTGTTCATACTGGTGATGGACTACATTAGCATAGAGGTCAGAGGGGACAGATCAACAGGTTATTTGGGAGCTGTTAACATTACTCATTATTTGCACATACACCTGGGTTACAGCTGTGAGTGATTCACATACTGACATCTCGACATAAGTGTGTTAGGCACATATACAACACACTGAACATAAAACTAGTGTTATTTCTCCAAGAAATCTGCTTGACAATATAGTGAGGTATATGTCAAGTATTAGCCACTTACAGGCCACAGTTTCAGCATTATGTTGTTAGCCTTAGTGTGGTTTTATAGTGTAGCACTTGGTTTGCAATGCAGACATGTCAGTGTTGCATGTCACATTATCAGGGCATGTTTGCTGGCTGTGCACATCTGTTTGTTATGCATAATGATGTCTGGTTCTTAACTGGTTGGGTAATGTCGGGATTTCCCCCAGTAAGCTGTGTATTGCATGCCATGATATGCACTGGATTAACCTGTTGATATTTTGTGATGGATATAGTAGACTAACCTTTTGAAATTGTGAGATGGATGCATCAGCCCAGACATGGGACTCTATTAATATCATATGTACATACTGATAATAGGACATTGAGAATGTACTATGCATGTAACTTTCCAACTGCTAGCCTCACTTTTTCTTATTATACACATTATACATACTTCTTATAGGCCATGTCATCTGAGAAGTAGGTTTTAATGACACCTGCAATGTATTGTGCTATACCTCATGTCTCATATGCAGGGATCATGATAATGGCATGCTAAATACTGTCTGTAAAAAACTATATATGTACATCAGTTTGTGTTTAATGACAGCCATGTTTTGAACAGGAATCGTTGTGCTTTGGATATATGCCTTATGTGACATCCCCACTCTGGGCCGGTAATCAAGGAGCCTGAATCCTCACCACTGACACTGGACAGGGACAGTCACTTGGAATACAAATGGATACAATCTGTGTTTCCAGATGCAGACCTCTCTGCAACAAGCACAATTTCCCTTAAGAGCACACAAGGCAAACACTCAGTTGGGGTCTGGGTCTCTCTATCTGTTTCCCTCCAGGTCCCCAATAAGATTTTCTACTGGCACAGCTGTAGGGTTAGGTCCTCAGCCGAGTGTCCAAGCCAAGTCATCCAGAACCCTTTCTGTGAAACCAGTGCTTCATGTCCCTGCTCCAAGTAGATGACACACACACTCTTAATTTTCACACACACACATATACCTGGGAAAGGCTGTCACCAGACCCAGACTATAAGTTAGTTTCACTGTCACCAGTCAGTTACTATAAGGCTCTTATAAGGGTATCCAGTTATACTGAGTGAAGTTAATATTAATATGTATGGTAATGTTGACCAAACAGCAAGGCTTTCAGGAGTGGCTAGAGTTATCACCAAATAAATATGTGCAAATACTCTCAAAACTTAATTTTTTTTTCTGAAAGAGCCATCCACAATGTGAAGTTTAAATATATTTAAAAAAGAACTGTACCCACAGACTCAAAAACATGTTTATGTCATCATGGTTTGGTGTTTCCTTCATTTTAATACCACCCTGGGACTATTTACAGGTTTTTAAATATCTTTATATGTAATTTCTGAGTCTGGCCACATATGGTCTGGCATCTTGAAGTAATTCTGACTGTTTAGTCTGCCTCTAGGTATCCCACAATGCAGTGCTTGTCTGTAAAAGGTTACATCATACAGACCTCTTTCTTTCTAAAACTCCTGTCACTGCATTTATTTTACATGCATACACTGCTGTCTTTCAGTCAGTTTTAGGAAACATTTCATGCTGCTCAATGACTACTTAAAACACAAACAGTGCAAATGCCACAGAACAGACTTTCAAAGTGCTTTTTACTGCTGCTTCTTTTTAGAATGGCTAAGCTTCAGTTTTTTGTGAAGTCTGAATTGTACTACTTTGACTCATCTCCCTTCCCCCTTCACACCTAACTTCCCTAGCTGTCAAAGTGCTAAGGGTAATTTGAGCTGTTACCTGCTGTGATTGACAGCTCACAGCAGGAGCCTTGACTCATGTAGTGTTTCCTTGTTCTAGTCTTTAGTTTATGTATGGGTAGGGGAAGGACCAGAGAGCTGTGACATCACAGCATGTGTGGGATTTTAGGACAGTCATGGTGATGTCAGTTTTGGGAGGGAAGTGGCCTTGATGACATCAATGAATTGAAGACTTTTCCAGGGCAGGATAAAAGGTTTTTTGAAAGTGAAACCACCACAGTACAGTAAGGTACTGTTCTAGTGGAGAGAAACAGTCAATTTAAAATATTTTAAATGCTATGTTGTTGTTTATTCATAGCAGGGACAATAAATAGAAAAAGGACAGAGAAGTTGAGCATTTAATAATAGAATCCCGTTGTTCTCCTGTAATAGTAAATAATAAAATAAAATGAAGATACTAAATATCTATTTGCAGTAAGAACCAGAGTTTCATGTCACAGGAAATATTAAAAATAATACAGCTGGAAAGATTCACAGTTACATAAAACAATACTTAACTATATTTTCCTGACTAATCTAAAGAGTACTAGTACCTGGTCACTTACTAGCGCAAGGCAAGATGAAGTGGGTGAGTGGTCTTCCTCCTTTGTCAGGTTCTAAGAACAGACTGCTCCTAAGACTTCAGTCTCCTGTAATATTAAAACATTATTTCTGTACAGAATGAAATCACATACATCTGGTCATCTGACTTCTGGTTCCCATGCACCCCCCATTCATACCTCTCAACCTCTTAGATCAAGAAATCTGGTCCAAGCCTAACAATGGGGGACAAAGGTCCAATAATAGGGGCATATTGTAAATATTGCTCTTATAAACTTAGAGAATTGCTGGAATTATACGTTTCGTGCTAGCATACATGTTCTAAGGGATATAATGCCTGAAACTCAAATACATGTCATTACTTAGTGACTTCAATCCTCAGTGATTTGCCCAAAAAAGCAAATATTTTATGAGGAACAGACCAAAAATCTGAGGCAAAAATCTGGACATTCTGCAAAATCTGTACAGTTGAGAGGTATTCCCCTATTGCTAAAAGCTGTCAGGATTTAGCACCTATGTGTTACCATACACACAGATAGAGCTATGGTCAGATCTGCTGCTGTTCCTGGAAGTCATAAAAAAAATTTAAACCTCTACTCTCCCAGAGTAGCAATTAGCTCCCTGCTAGAGACAATAAAGAAGACTTCCTAATAATTGTTTTCCCAGACATGTTGTCTCTGGCTGCAACCAGAACTATAAGATACAGTCTTTATGGCCTAATTTAATTTCAACTAGTTTCCAAAGTTTTCTGCAGCTGGATTGCGATTAACCTCTTCCTTTCCAGTATATTCTGTTAAAACATATACATTTAATTCAGTTACAATAATGCATGTGCATTTCTTTTCTTTCTAGCAGGGCATGCTTCTGATACATTTTAAAACAAGCAGCTTTACAAATACATTTTTCAATACAACAAGTATCTGTACAAATCAGTTTGATATACAAATGACATATAACTCTTTACAAAATTCCAGCCAGCTGTGCTAACATATGTTACGCATCCAATGCCCTACTTCTCCTGGCATGACTACCTCCCATTGTCACACTTTGCATGACATATGGTGGTAGAGTTGCCTAGAGGCATATCTTAGTGTCATACTGAATGATTTTCCACCTGTGGATTGTGTCACATTGGGTATGTTAAGTACTCATATAGTTGCTGAAATGTGTATTATGTACTTTCTGCCTTTTTATGTGTTTCACCTTGACAGAGTGTGGGATCCATGACCACTCTTCTATCAGATGCTGGAGAAATGAACATGTGATACCACTGCCTGAGTACTCAGAGTCCAAGAATGATGATGATGATGATGATGGGGCTGATGATGACAAAGAGTCCTTACAGACAAAATCTCTAGCCCAAGGGCATCGTCTAGCAGTAACTGTTAACTGACTAAAATTAGCAGACAGTTCCTCGTCTTATAAGTTGTCAGACAATATTTTCTGTGGCTTGCATTTCAATTCAGAAGATACATTTCCTGTTTTCATAGTTACATGTTCAAGGTAGAAAGGTATGATTCAGCAAGCCAGAGTCTTTTCAAGGAAATCATCATATGATCTTTCAAACAGCAGGGAGCCAGCCTGATAATGTAGAGGTGTGGCATCCATTTGTACCACTGTCAACTTGGATTTGGGAGTGTACTGGAGATGCTAGTATGGCTGGCCAGGGAGACAGGATGAAGCAGGTGATGGTCAGCTCTCTTATCCAGGGGAAGAGGGAGGGAAACCTGATACCAGTGTGATCTCTGGTGGAGACTAAGAGTTTTGCAGGACATCTCAGGGTTAACACAGTGATACAGATGGATGCTGTACCTCTCCATGATCAGTCTGGCTCCCTGCTGCTTAGAACATAACAAAAATGCTAAATGGATAGAAGAAGTAAAAGAAAGAATAAGAAGATCAGATGTTCAGTATATGAAATGGGATGAAGTAACAGCCAGAGTGATTTAAACAAAGTTAAGAAAAGTTCCTAATTGGAAAACCCCCAGGCCCAGATGCAGTACCTAATTTCTGGCTAAAAGTATTAACATCTTTACATGAAGATTTAGTCATGAGGAAGAACTATTTATATGCACACCCTGAACAGACACAGACCTGGTTAACAACAGGAAAAACAATACTCCTACTTAAGAGCAAACCTGCAAGCTATCCTAAAAACTAGGCCAATAACTAGCCTTCTGACGGCATATAAACTATACACTGGAATTGATGCTGATGGAGTTTATAGTCATTTAGAAGAAAACTCAATCATGGCAATAGAACGGTAACAAAAGAAAGTCATGTAACAAAGGATCATTTGTTGTTAAATAAAGTCATAATGAAGAAATGTAAAAAGGGGAAGAATCTAAGTCTGGCATGGAGAGACTACAAAAAAGCATTAGATGGTATCCCACATTCATGGATAAAACAGTGCTTAGAAATGTATAAAATACACCCTACACTGATCAGTTACATTACAGTGACCATGAAACAGTGGCAAACCACTTTGCAGTTAAGCCATGATAAAAGACAAATTATTATTCCAGGGATAAAAGTTCAAAGACGGATATTCCAGGGTGACTGTTTGTCACCACTTCTGTTTTGTCTTGCTCTTAACCCATTAAGCTGTTTACTTAACAAATGAGGTCATGGCTACAATTTGGCTCCCAGAAAACAACAAAGTGTAAAGACTTCTCTTCTTCCTTTTGTGGATGATTTGACACTGTATAGTTCATCAGATGAGGAACTGAAAGCACAACTGCAAGTGGTCAAAACTTTTTCAGATGATATAAGAATGTCATTTGGTGTTGTTAAATGTGCAAAAGCAACCTTTAAAGCAGGAAAGTTGCAGCACCAAAAAAAATATCAGTCTGGGACAGGAATGTGATATAAAAGAACTTGAGCAAGAAGGAGTGTATAATTATTTGGGAAGTATCCACAAAAATAGCTGAAGTCCTTGGCAATTAACTGCTCAGTTACAAGCAACAATATATATAAAAAAATCAACGGAAGTATCAAGACAGAAACACAGCTGCAGAATAACGGCACTCCAAACTTCTATCTTGGAAAACTTTTAATGACTAGATAAGCGCTTTCACAATAACAATTGCTTCATCAGATTACATAAAAGTAAATACAAAAATAGTATATATACTACTATCAGCCAATGGCTGCCAATGCTGCAATTCATTACTGATACTAAACAGCTATGTAAATATCATCAGATTTTAAAGTGACTCTTACTTCATATGGAAAGCCAATGTAAATTCCAGATCCCTACATACTTTAAATATTTAAAAATATATATATATTTACAATAAATATATTAACTAAAAAATGGTCAAACTCTTAATAAACTTCAGTGTACATGCAAAACAAATACAAATACACACTTACATATAAAGTGGTATTTAACAACCACTTCTTAAATCATTACAGGAAAACTTACATTAGGGTGATGTAACCTGACAAGGGAGGCGGGGTAGTACTGATGGATAGTATTCTATATTCCATTAAAATGATGAATATGTTAAATGATACCACTAGATATGTTAGGGTATCAAGGAATGAAATGAATGTAGCTTACTGTAAAATAGACTTTGCTTTAAAAGAAATGTTGGATGATAATCTAATCAACCATGATACATATAAATATCTCAGTGTGGAAAAACCCAGGATCCCTGCCATATTTGGGATACCCAAAGTGCATAAGAATGTGGAGGATCCCCCAATGAGACCAATAGTAGCTGCAAATGGTTCCAAAACCTATCCTTTGGCCAACTTTTTAGACATTAAATTAAAGAACATATGGGTTTCCTTTAATGGAATCTTGAAAGATTCCTGGGACTTTTTAAGAAGTATTAGGGATGATATGTATTCTGATTCCATGATATTTGTTACATTAGATATACAGGACCTATTTAATGTGATTCCTTACTCTATAGGTTTTGAATGGTTTCAGGAAGCTATTAATAAGTATGGAAATAATAATTTTTGGTGCATACTGAGCTAATGGATTTGGTTTTGCAGGAAAACTTCTTATTTTTTTAATGTGAATTTTATAAGCAGATACAAGGGGTTGCTATGGGGGCATGTTGTGTCCCTACATATGCAAATATAGTACTTATGATGTGGGAGGAGAAATTTGTGTTTGAATCAGAATATGCACAGTATTGGGTATACTATAAACGTTATCTAGATGATATATGTATTTTTTGGAAGGGAGGGGAGGCCAAGCTAATGGATTTTATACAATATCTAAATATGACTACTGAATTTTTAAAATTTACCCACCATATTTCTAGAGAAGAGATGAATTTCCTGGATGTTTCCATTAAGAAGGATAAACATCTACAGCAATATACCTCAAGAGTATACAGGAAGGATACCTTCTCTAATTCTTATCTATACTTTAGTAGTTCACACCCATACAAACAGAAAAGAAGTATTGTTAAAGGGCAATTCATCCGTAGTAGCAGGATGACATCTAGAGATGTGGACTTTGAACAGGAAAGTTGGAAGTTGAGAGACATGCTTTTAGCCAGGAAATATCCTGCATCAATGGTGGAGGAAGTGATGGTAGAAGTTAAAAATGCCAGAACCTCTAGATTTGCCCCAATTTGGGGATGTGAAAAAGTTGAGGTGCAGGAGGAGCGTAAGATAGGGAATACATTTGGGGGGAATTATGTTTTGTACTACAATCAAAAAACCCCCATGATTCAAAATATTATTAAACAACAATGGGAAAGGTTTGGTTGTTACTCAGAATTTGAGGATTTACTTAAAAATCTATTACAATTCACATATAAAAAAGGTAAAAACCTTAAGGAATTGTTGGAGAAGAACTACAAAGGGCCAAGTGGAAAAAAGTTAGGGACTTACAAATGTGGAACATGTGCCCAATGTGCATATATTTTGAGACAGGATTTTTATATATTCCAGATAGGCAGTATACCATTAGGAGTGGTAGCTTCTCCAATTGCAATAGTGAAAGTTTGATATACCTAGCCCTATGTAAAATATGTGGTGCATTTTATATTGGAAAGACCACACACAAACTAAAAAGAAGAATATATGAACATTTGAATGCAATTAGAATAAAATATGGCAACAATGCAATATATAAACATACCATGACATGTGCTGGAGCAAAATGGGTTTTTTTGTAATGTGCTGAATAAACCTTGCTGTCTTTTCCATTATCAGTATTCAGATTAATCTATTTCACGTCCATTGGTGCCTGTTTTTATTTTTAAAAGTTGTTTCTTGGTTTTTTTTTGGGCACTGTACCTCAATTTTTGACTGGATTATTAGTGACATGGAGGTATTGGAGGTGGAAGATAGCTTTCAAGGTGTGAAAGCGCAGACAGCAACGGACATTAATGAATGGCTGTCACGAGTGGAAGGACAGCTCACTCAACTCATTTCCCTGATGTCAGATGCTAATTCCCATGGTTGTGGGAACAATGCCATGGAGGAACACGGTTTGGACAATTCAAACATTATTTTGGGTGGTTTTCCTACTCCAGCTTGCAACCAGGATGCTGAAGCACGGTCCAGACCATGTGATTGTTCCGGAAAGGAAGTGACGACATCAGGAACCGGTAAACCGCAGCATGGTAATAGGACTGAGGCAGAAAATGCGAATGGAGCAGTCCCTAAAACTGGTAATACCAATATTGGACACTTAAACAACAATGCGGGTCCAAATGGACAAGAGGTCTTTATGTTGCAGGCCAGTGGAAGCAGAAGGGGAGTGTCGACAGTCAGACACCATGCCAATGACAATGGGCAGGAAGATTGGACTGACACAGGCGCATTGGCCTCATGGCTGGTTTCACACAACTTGTTTTCTAATTACAAAGGTACTGTAAATTCAACTTTCCCCTTAGATGGGAAAGAAATACCTGATTCCGATATATCTTTTTGGGTCAATGTTAAAAAACTGTCGGATTTAATTTTTAGATACAAAGCCTTAGGTATAGATAACAATTACCTCAAGGATTATACTGTTATGTGTATTGTCCCAAATGGGCTGCGGATGTTTAAATACCCGAATAATGTGGTGGAAGGGTTTACCTTCCATGAGGAATTGTTAAGAATATTTGATTGTAGTGGGTTTGAGGTTATGAAGGCTCTTATTAAGGAAAACGAGAGAAACATGCAAATGTTGTATGAGGAAATAGAATGTTTAAACAAAATGGTGACTACTGATTTAATGTTTAGTATTGAAAATGAAAAAAGAAAATATTATTTAATTAAACAACAAGTGGAAGATAAATGTCAGGTAATTTTTAAAAGGAAATGTGGAAAAATTGACAGGGACCTGAGGGGAATACCACCAGAAGAGAGCATATCCGTTCCCAAAAAAAGACAATTTCACTTCAAAGTATTATACTAAGAATGTAGAAATTAACAGAGGTCCCTTGTACAAACATTATGGAGCACACAATGTATGGGACCCTACACACAGCCAGGAGAATTATGAGAATAATGTGGGTATGGAACCAAACAACGAAGGAATGGAGGATTACCCAGAACTTAGGAGATCGCATAGATTGAGATACAAATCACCTGTACGGTATTTTCCCAGGGGTTCCCCAAGCAGCAGGAAATAATAAAGCAAAGTAGCAGTGAAGTGGAACAAGGTACTGGGGAAAACACAGGAGATATTACTGTTCAGGGACCACAACATATATTCCAGGACTTTAGTATTTATAATTACAGTGGTGTGGAGATAAATATGCAGCATTTTACGCTGTTTTCAAAAGTTTTTAAGTTTATTACTTCTACTAGGGCAATATGGTGGATAGTTTGATAGATTTAAGAATTTTTTTGAAAAAGAAAAATTTGGAAATTATGTTTCATGGGCAGCAAAATACTACAGGTAACACTGAAGTTATAAAAACTTGTACCATTAACCCACCCATGCACCCCCAGTTAAAAAACTTGGAAAGGCAGATAGAAAAGGAGATTAGAGAAGAATTTAAGGAAAAATGGAAAGGTAAACCAAATCTCATGAAGAAAGAAATTGAACTTCTTAAATCATTACAGGAAAATTGTTACATTAGGGTGATGCAACCTGACAAGGGGGGCAGGGTAGTACTGATGGATAGTATTCTATATTCCAGTAAAATGATGAATATGTTAAATGATACCACTAGATATGTTAGGGTATCAAGGAATGAAATTAATGTAGCTTACCTTAAAATAGACTTTGCTTTAAAAGAAATGTTGGATGATAATCTAATTAACCATGATACATATAAATATCTTAGTGTGGAAAAACCCAGGATCCCTGCTATATTTGGGATACCCAAAGTGCATAAGAATGTGGAGGATCCTCCAGTGATACCAATAGTAGCCACAAATGGTTCCAAAACCTATCCTTTGGCCAAATATTTAGACATTAAATTAAAGAACATATGGGTTTCCTTTAATGGAATCTTGAAAGATTCCTGGGACTTTTTAAAAAGTACTAGGGATGATATGTATTCTGATTCCATAATATTTGTTACATTAGATATACAGGACCTATTTAATGTGATTCCTTACTCTATAGGTTTTGAATGGTTTCAGGAGGCTATTAATAAGTATGGAAATTTGGACCATAATAATGTTTTGGTGCATACTGAGCTAATGGATTTGGTCTTGCAGCAAAACTTCTTATTTTTTGAACATGAATTTTACAAGCAGATACAAGGGGTTGCTATGGGGGCATGTTGTGCCCCCTACATATGCAAATATAGTACTTATGATGTGGGAGGAGAAATTTGTGTTTGAATCAGAATATGCACAGTATTGGGTATACTATAAACGTTATCTAGATGATATATGCATTTTTTGGAAGGGAGGGGAGGCCAAGCTAATGGATTTTATACAATATCTAAATATGACTACTGAATTTTTAAAATTTACCCACCATATTTCTAGAGAAGAGATGAATTTCCTGGATGTTTCCATTAAGAAGGATAAACATCTACAGCAATATACCTCAAGAGTATACAGGAAGGATACCTTCTCTAATTCTTATCTATACTTTAGTAGTTCACACTCACACAAACAGAAAAGAAGTATTGTTAAAGGGCAATTCATCCATAGTAGCAGGATGACATCTAGAGATATGGACTTTGAACAGGAAAGTTGGAAGTTGAGAGACATGCTTTTAGCCCGGAAATATCCTGCGTCAATGGTGGAGGAAGTGATGGTAGAAGTTAAAAATGTCAGAACCTCTAGATTTGTCCCAGTTTTGGGATTTGAAAAAGTTGAGGTGCGTATGTTTTGTACTACAATCAGAAAACCCCCATGATTCAAAATATTATTAAACAACACCGGGAAAGGTTTGGTTTCATTGGAGAATTTATTTAAAAATCCATTACAATTCACATATAAAAAAGGTAAAAACCTTAAGGAATTGTTGGAGAAGAACTACAAAGGGCCAAGTGGAAAAAAGTTAGGGACTTACAAATGTGGAACATGTGCTCAATGTGCATATATTTTGAGACAGGATTTTTTATATATTCCAGATAGGCAGTATACCATTAGGAATGGTAGCTTCTCCAATTGCAATAGTGAAGGTTTGAGATACCTAGCCCTATGTAAAATATGTGGTGCATTTTATATTGGAAAGACCACACACAAACTAAAAACAAGAATATATGAACATTTGAATGCCATTAGAATAGATGGCAACAATGCAATATATAAACATACCATGACATGTGCTGGAGCAAAATGGGTTTTTTTTGTAATGTACTGAATAAACCTTGCTGTCGTTTCCATTATCAGTATTCAGATTCATCGATTTCACCTCCATTGGTGCCTGTTTTTGTTTTTAAAATTTGTTTTTAAAAAATGGTCAAACTCTTAATAAACTTCAGTGTACATGCAAAACAAATACAAATACACACTTACATATAAAGTTTTATTTAACAACCACAAAGATGCATATATTTCCCATATAACCCAACACACTAAAGTACTCAAATAAAAGGGTCTATATCAGAACATCGAAGTTTCAAAACTTTGAATGTTCTAATATTGACCCCTATTCAGCGAAAGTTGAAAACATCGAACATACAGAACAGCAAATTTTTTCCTAGGGAAAACAATTTGCTGTTCCAAAACACATACACACAACACAAGCACACCAAACAAACAGCAATCCACACACATACACCTAAAATCTTACACCTAACCCTACACTAAACTATACATACACCACTAACTATCCACTTACCTTAACCCAAACCCTAACCCTAAGGTCCGTCACTATCGCACACTCACCTCACCTGCGCACTAACCATAACTCACCTACCCCACCCTAACCCTCACATCCACACAATCGCACACTTACCTGACCCATGCCCTAACCCTAACATACCTAACCCGCCCTAACCCTCACGTCCACACAATCGCACACATACCTAACCCGCACCCTAATCCTAACTAACCTAACCCGCGCTCAATCGCATACTCACCTGAACCTGACCCGTAACTTTCCATCACAGTGCTGAAAATACTGAAGCAACAGAAACGCACAACCAAATTCCTTCCCTAGGAAAACATTTGGTTTTCTGCAGCTTTGATATTTTCAGCTTTCGCTGAATAGGGGTCGATATTAGAACATTAGAAGTTTTGAAACTTTGATGTTCTAATATAGACCCAAATAAAATGCATGCATTCATAATTCTTTCCATAGTAACATTAGTAAACATTGGTAAAATCAAAGAAGGAATATGCAGGTCATGTACAAATGCATGTACAGATATACTGTATAGGTTAGGTAATATATCAACTATTTATTATTTAATTTATGTCCCTTTAATATTGGTTGCTAGGAGAAATGATGACAATGCCCTAATGTCATTGCAGCAGCAGCAGCCATCTCCACAGCTAGTTGCTGACAAACTTCTGCAATGAATGAAGGTTTCCAGGCCTTGTCCTCATCAGTCCTCATTGGATCTCTTGCTCAACCAGGCCTACTGGAGAGTTGCTATTGAGGTCAGCTTCTCAAGAAGGTGGGCCAAAGCCTTATGTCTGGGATACCCAGCAGGGCACTATTAGAGGATGTGGGTTGGGCAAGTGCAGAATCCAGGTGGGAAGCAACCAAAGGCTTTTTATGATTGTGAGGAAAGTGATGTTTAAAAAAATATTTAAGCATTAGACTCTGCAGTGCTCCATATATCAGTGAAGTGCATTTTTACAGTAGCAAACAAAACTGCATCCCTCTTCACACAGTTCCTTTAAACATTACACATATCTTGAAAAGACAGGTACAATACAAATGCAGCTTTTTTACTTCTGTGTGTTAAAGTAGTTTTTATGCATAGTTTTTGTTGATACAGCTCCAACACATCTGATTATTTCTTATGCATTTTCTTTTGCAAGTCAGATCACTTTCTTCCATTAATTACAGTCTCACTGAAAAGAAAAAAAAGCTAAAATAAAAAAAAATACTGTTAAGACTTAAAGGACAGTGCATGACTAAGTTACGCTTTAGTACAACTTGAAAATGGTAGG
>NC_056734.1:128722015-128799515 GCF_019279795.1 Protopterus annectens
TGCCTCTGTTATGAAGTGGGTAGTCTTAAAAGTAAGGAAGAAACTTGTTAGGAGTTTGAAGTGTTAAAAGTAAAGGTAACAGAATAGAGTCAAATACTTGTATCAATGTTTTGTATGTCACATATGAAGTTACTAATGTTCTCCTTTTTTTCTCTCACCCCAACCCTTTCTCTCTTTTGGATTTTTTTTTTTATTTTTTTATTTTTTGTTTTTCCCACAGCACAGTGGGGTAGGCCTGTCCCACGGAATCCACTTGGCCCCACTCCACCGGCTGCAGCACCATTGTCCAGTACATCTGGTACACAACCTGGTAGCACCCTCTCTGCCACCCCTGTACTACCCAGCCCTTCAGCCAGTTCTGCCATAGAGGATAGGCTCATGGCTCCCTCTGGGAACAGTGGCAAAAGTGGTGAGTTTATCACCTGACAGGAACTGCCAAGGATGGTATGTAGGATTGTGTGCTGCATTGTGGGTGCACGCCTATGCAGGATGGAGCACCTGCTCTCCATCCTCATGCAGAGCACTGGTAAGAGACACAGATGTTGGGCACGGCAGCTAGAGGTGCAGTGAGGTGACAGTCCACTGGGTGAGGACTACTCACTGTCAACTGCCATGATGTGATTGGGACCTAGATTACCCACTCTCTTCCCAACCATAGTGTTCACCCACCTTTTGTGTCCTTCACCATCCCTGTCTCTTGTCTTGTTTGTCTTGTCTCCTAACAAATACCTTGTTCATAGGTTCCTAGGTTCATAGGTTCATACTAGGCTATCTGCCCTAGGGCATTTATAAGCCTAGCCAGAGTGTGTTTGGCTTTCGCCACCCATTTTAGATTAATTTTGCTATGCCCTTTTTTGAGGTTAGTATACTGTGCCTCTGTCTAACAGTGACACAGAAGTGATACCCGGGGTAAACCTATGATCCCCCATCCACTCATCAAGATTCCTCTTGAAGAGAGTCAATGAGGGACTCTGCCTAACCTGGACTGGGATTTTATTCCAGAGTGAAGGGAGCCTCTGGGTTATGAATCTGTCCCTCCAGCATGTCCTATTTATTTCAGTGCTGAGGTTCAAGTCTCTTGAGCGCGTAGCTCAATGGGATTTGGATTTTCTGAGGTGCATAATGTGCATTAATTCCGGGTTGGACTTGGCTTTATACGTCAGGCACAGATCGCCACTGAGCAGGTGGTATGCCACTGAGTAGAGCTGGAGTTTCTTTAACCAGGCAGCATATGGCATCTGTTTGAGCTCTTTGATCCTCTTGGTGAGGTACTTTTGGGGTCTTTCCAGTTGCTGCAGGTGTCTGGTAAGGTACATCCCAAAAGGGGCATTGTACTCAATTATGGGCCTGATGAGGGATGAGTAAAGAGGCACGATGACCTCCCCTGATCTAGATGGGAATCCCTTCATGATTAGGTGGGCTATATAAAATGTTTTTTTAACCACTTTGGCCACGTGGTTGTCAGATGAGAGAGTGCTATCAACTTGGGTCCCCAGGTCCCTAATGAGTTCTGTACTTAATGGATTACCACCTATGTGGTAATTTGTGGGCACTTTGTTTTTGCCAAAGGGGATGACTATAAACTTTTTGGCATTTAGCTTGAGGCCATGGCTCTGGCACCAGTTGTCTGTTTCTATGAGGCCCTTTTGGAGGATGCTTGTGTTGGCTGGAGAGTCGATTATAGCGCCTAGTTTGCAGTCATCTGTGAACTTGGTCAGCCACAGTCCTTCTGTGTTGGCTTTTACCTCCGAGAAATATATACCGAACAGGAGAGGTCCCAGGACTGAGCCTTGTGGGATGCCACTTGTAACTGGTTTGGAGTCTGACATGGCTCCAGCAATTCTAACCATGTGGGTTCTGTCCTTGAGCCAGTTTGCAACCCATCTAGTGACATAGGGGTTTATATTTAAGCTGGTGAGCTTATCTATAATGCCCGAGTGGGGTATTGTATCGAAGGCTTTTGCGAGGTCCAGGTAGGCTGTGTGGACCACCTTCCCCTTGTCAATGGCCTTGGTGACTGTTTCAAAGAAATCGACCAGGTTTAAGAGGCAGGATCTGCCCTTAACAAAGCCGAACTGGGTAGGATCCAGTGTCTGTAGGTCACCAATATATTTTTTTATGAGGTCCATGATGATCCTTTCCATAGCTTTGCAGACCAAGCTAGTCAGGCTTATAGTTTCCAGGATCCGTTGAGGCACCACCTTTATGGAGAGGGACCACTGTTGCTGTACGCCACTCTTTGGGTGCATATCCTGTGGTAAGGCTGAGATTGAACAGTAGTTTTATGTTTGGGTTTAGCTCTTCTTGGAGTTCATGTAGGACGCAGCCCAGGACACCATCTGGTCCCATTGATGCTGTGTTTTTTGCTTTGGAGAGGGTGGCTCTTACCTGAGCATCTGAGATGTCAGGGGGGGTAGCACTCTGCTGGGATAGATATTTGCCCTTTTGGTGGGGAGGGGGGGAGAAGTTTGCGCTGAACATGTCAGCTAGGATGTTGGCAATGTCTGTGGGTTCGGTGTATTTTTTGTCATTTTGGACTAATTCTGAGCATATCTGGGAATTCCCACCCAGGTTCCTAACATAACTAAAGAAAGCCTTGTGATTATCCTTAGTGTCGATTTTATGAGTGCCCGTAGTTTTTTGCTAACACTGATCAGAGATGCCTTCCCTTTTTGGGATTTTGCTCTATCATGTAGTAGCTTCCTCCTTCTATTGTATAGTTTGTTTATGGCTGGGGTCCACCAGACAGGACGTCTGCCTTTGGAGGATTGGGTCTTGGTTTTATTTGGGATTGCATGATCCATGCATTCCTGAAGGTGTTCATAGAATGTGTTTATAAAGGATTCCGCGGTCTGGGTCATATTTTCCACAGGCCTGGGGGTTTTGAAGGATTCCACCTCAGTTTTGAGGAGTGTGAAATTTGCTTTAGAGAAGTTTTTCACTGTGGTTTTCTGGGTAGGGGGTGGGGTCAGGATGTGAATATCCAGTGAGATTAGTTTATGGTCTGATCTTACCAGTGAGGGATACACTTCTGGTCTGGAGCATAGAGTCCCCATGTTGGTGATGATCAGGTCCAGTATGTTTTCCCCTCTTGTGGGAGTGGTAACAAGTTGTTCCATAGCATTTGAGTTTATAAATTCCAGAAACCTTTGAGCTAGGGTGTTGGAGCTAGAGTAATGCTCCCAGTCTATGTTTGGGTAGTTGAAGTCACCCAATATAATGGTGTTTGGAGAGACCTTCATATTTTCCAGTGTTCTCAGGAAGGCTGAGTGGGATTCCTGGGTTTGGGAGGGTGGTCTGTAGCAGGCTATAAACTGGAAGGCAGTTTTACCCACTGTTAGTTGCACATGGATAGTCTCTGATGCTTCGTGCTGTGCCACCACCCTGGAGGTGTGGGTATCTTTGACGAATGTTGATACTCCCCCTCCTTTTCTGGTTTGGTCCAAGTTTTGTGGCCGAAAAGCATGGTATGAGGTATAACCTGGTAGTGCTGGAGTGCTCTCGGGAGCTTTGAACCAGGTTTCTGTTACTGCACAGATATCGATGTTCTCCATGCTAAGGAGAGTTTCGAGTGCATGCATCTTGAGGTTTAGACTTCTGGCATTGAATAGCATTACTCTTAGTTTCTTATCCCTTGTGATACCTATGGAGGTGGGTTTGTCTTTTGAGCCTTGCCTAAAAAAGGCACTATGGGGGTAGCAAGAGCCTTTGCCAATATCCGAAAGCCCAGGGGTGAGAGGTGCAAGCCGTCCCTAGCGAAGCATCGTGGCTTGTCGAACATGTCATCCCAGGCTGACAGGCATTGGATCCCCTTTGAATGACACCAATACTTAAGCCAATTGTTGAAATTGATCATCTTGTCTTCATATTGTGGCATCATTCTTGGTGAGGGTAAGATGCTACTCAAGGTCAGGGTCATACTGGCTTGGGCCACATGCTCAGAGAGCTCCTCTATGTCTCTTTTCATGTAGTCCAGGGAGGTACGTCTCAGGTCATTCACACCAGCATGGGCAGTGACTGAGTCATATTTGTACTTGCCTTGGAATGACCTGAGTGCTTGTGTTATGTGGTGGATCCTAGCGCCCAACAGGCAGCTCACCGTGACCTTCTCCTTGTTCAGCCTGGTGAGCGGGACGTCAGTGTGCCTGATGATAGAGTCACCTATTACAAGTGTATCAGGTGTGTTTTTAGCCTTAAGGGCTGTGACTGTTCGGCACACTGGCTTTGTGAGCTATGTGTTGCACGTGTTTTGTTTTGGGGTAGCGGTTGCTTGGGTGTCTGCTTTGGAGGTCTCTGCTGCTTAGGCAGATTTTTATTTAGAGCCTCCGAGTATGTTTTTGTGTGTTTATGTGTTTGGTTTGCTGTCGTGGTAGGTCTATGTAAGACTGGAATTGTAGTGAGTGTGGTTTCCTTCTCCTCCTGACAGGTTTCGCCAGTACTGAGTTGAGAGAGCTTAGCCTCAAGTTTGGCTATATGGTTGCATCTCTCACATGTGTTGGAATTTGTTGGGAGGAGGAGAGGGTTGTCTGTGTACATGAGACAGTTGTAACATTGCCACAAGTTTCCCAGATTCACCAGCTGGACCGGAGAGGAGATCGACAACTGATCTTTGGACATGCTGGAATAGTATTGGGAATTCCTTTATAATTGAAAAAAAAGGGCCAATGGGAAACAAGGTACTCAAGGGGAGTTTGTGAGGGTGTAGTGCTTTTAATTTTTTAGTGCTGACTTATATAATTGCTTTAGTTAGCAAGTGCCAGGTAACTTAAATGCAATGTGTTACAGGTAACTTAAATGCAAAAATGACAAACAGTAACTTTCTTTCAAGTGAAACAAGGAAATAAGTACAGTAAGCAATGCAGATGTCACTAGGAATCTACAGAAGCGCCGAAAAGCCACGTTTTAGGTGGAATTAGCGTTTCAGGGAAATAAGCAAACAAGCATACAAAGAAAGCTAGATTCAGCAGGTCTGGATCTAGTCTATGCTACACCAGACAAGGTGTACCAATTTAGTAAGAAACAGTTCAAATATGCAGGCACTATAAGCCTCTAACCAGAAATTCCCAGCTCAGAAGGGCAGAGTCCAGCCTCTCCTCCCACAAGAGTGCAGACCACGAACCTTCTTAATGTAAAATAACTGGCCTGAAGCCCAAGTGCTTAAACCAGAACTAATACACTTTTAAAATAACAGACACTGAGCCCTCAATTATCAGTTCCCAACTTAGAAGGATGTAAGCTACCTGTCCTGCCACCACAGTGCAGGCCACAAACCTTCCTAATGTAAAACAACTGGTCTGAGCCCAAGTGCTTAATCCAAAAGACTTTGAATGATAGCTACACTTTAATCAAGTTACTACCAAGCAGTAATAAATACAATTGAATACTTTAAAGAATGCCTGGATTAGTGCTCAAGTTTTACAAACAAAGCTAGATTCAGCAGGCCTGGATGTAGTCTATGCTACAGCAAACAAGGTGTACCAATTTAGTAAGAAGCAGTACAAATATGCAGGCACTATAAACCTTTAACCAGAAATTCCCAGCTCAGAAGGGCAGAGTCCAGCCTCTCCTCCCACAAGAGTGCAGACCACAAACCCTCTTAATGTAAAATAACTGGCCTGAAGCCCAAGTGCTTAAACCAGTATTAATACACTTTTAGAATAACAAACACTGAGCCCTCAATCAGCAGTTCCCAACTTAGAAGGATGTAAGCTACCTGTCCTGCCACTACAGTGCAGAGCACAAACCTTCTTAATGTAAAACAACTGGTCTGAAGCCCAAGTGCTTAAACTAAAAGACTTAGAGTTAGTTACACTAAGCAGTAATAAATACAACTGAGTACTTTTAAGATGACGCAAAAGCAAAATAAAGTAGGAAGAAACACAAATACAGTAAAAGCAGAAACATTTTTTTTTTTTTGAGTGAGCAAATGAGATGGGCCCAGGAGGAGTATCCAAGTGCTAATTTACAAGAGGGGCGGGCAGTTTCAAAACCACCAAGATTAACACCAACACAAAAACAGGGAGGGTGGATGGGGACCTACTGAAAAAACAGTCAACTTCTAGCTACATATTGCTTAATGCAACACAAACAAATTACTTTAAAAAGTGCAGATAAAAGTTACTTAGCTATACTTATGTGTTTAAGTTGATATCATGCAGGTCTTAACCGGTCAAAGCTCACAGTTTAAACAGAAGATAATTCATTGTTTACTGTTAAGATTACCCAGCTCCTAACAGATGCACAATATACTACAGACTGCAGCATCCAATCCTTGATGTGTTCACATATTGCACATATGCATGTTCCAGTTATACTGATTACAGTTTACAGCAGGTCAGTGGTGACACTGCTTTAGAACTCTGACATTACATTGGAATATTGATGAAACCTTAACAGTACTGTATATTTGGGAAGTGTGGATTTTGACTATTCTGTAATAGTGAACTGTTGTTTTGGCCTCCAGACTAATGCATGCATACTTACCTATTACAGTTGAGAAATGAATGCTCAGTTTGTTAGAACTGTAATAAACCAATAAGGAATCTTTACTTTTAATGCTAAAATAACAGTACTGTTCTGATGCATACATACCACATGCTTCTGGCATCCGTGCCAATCTAGCCACATGGGTTCACACATTCAGTTCTCCGTCTGTGATTGCTGCAGAAAAAAACAGAACAGACTACCCTTAAGCATATGTGAAGGCTGTCAGCCTAGCTAGATAGATTTTTTGTAAAAAATTATATGTCACTGTAAATATTAATATGATCCACAGGCTTGTTTCACAAATGAAAGAACACTGTGTTATGTGCTAAGCTTCAAAAATGTAACCACAGTGCACCCTGCTGGAAGAAAGCTGATAAGTAATGAATTTTACAACTGCATATGCTCTCAAGCTCAGAGACAGGATGTCTGGGCTAGGAAATTCTATCTATTGTCCTAAGACATAGATAATTGCTGGGTTTCACGTGTAAAGTGTCTTTTATTGCTGTGGCTTCCTGGCAGGTGCAGATAAAAAAGAAATGTTAAAATTCTGAGTTCTGGAGCCTGGGAAACTTGAGCAGAAGTGTCAAGAATTATATAATCGGAAATGACTCAGCAGTAATGTGTATTATCAATCTAAGGACTATCCCAGAAAGTAAGGAGGGCATTTTGTATTTTGTGTCTGAACTTGAACACAACTCACCAACAGTTGCTTGCTCTGTAAGTAGAATTTAGAACAGTGATTTCTCTTAGAGATAGATGGAAATATAGCCAGATTAGTCTAGCTGTTTTCTATATTTATGTGAGACTATTCTACAATGTTGTTTTAAAGTGTTTCCTGTGATTTCTGAACTCTCTAGTGTCACTGTGTTGAATGAATAAATATTGTCTTGCGTTTTTATTATTTATGATTAAATATTTTAATCCTTTCAACTGTGGCTGTTTTGTTTACAGATAATTTAAGCTCTAGAGTACTTGCATGTATTTGGTGATACTGTGTAGGCCACTCCTAAATAGCCTTCAAGTCTCAGTCACACTTACTATTTGGATAACTAACATTGCACAGTAGAATTGGACACCATTTGGTAAGGACCTTTAGAACAGCTGATAAGAGTAGTTGATGGTAGGTGGTACTACCGTATAGTCTGGGCAGAAGGGGGAGTAGCGGGAGAACCTGTGTCAGCCTTTCCTAGGAGTGTCTGTGTGTTTGTATATAAATCAAATCTCAAAGTGTGTGAGTGTCATCTACTTGGGCAGGGACATGAAGCACTGGTTGGACAGAGATGGTGCTGGAAGTTTTGGCTTGACTACTTGGCTGAGGTTTGAACCCTATGGCTGTGCCAGTGGGGAGTCTTACTGGGGATCTGGACAGAAAAGGAGAAACCAGCCCCAGACTGACTGTGATCTCTGTGTGCTCTTAAGGGAAATTGTACTTTACTGTGTGTGTACCTGTTATCCTCCCAATGTGGACGCCCCTCACTGGTGCTAGTGGTGAGGATTGAGGCTCCTTGATTACTGGGCCAGTGCATGGGCATCACAACATACCAATCCTCACTATATCCAGCTTTTAACTCTCACAAGTAGTCTTGCTAAGTGATACTTACACAGCTGTGGTATACCCCCAGTCCTGCATTCCTTGATCCAACAGTCAAGGGTATCCCTATTCCTCATCCTGATGTCTCTGTAGTGATTCCTACATTGTTCACCAGTGTGGGGGATACTGGTATCACTGGTCAGAGCCCAGGCCAGACTATTCCATGTCTCTGCCTTGTAATCTGAGCCACGATAGTCTCTCTGCAACAGCCTGGGCCCATATTCATTCACTAGGAGTCCAGCAAATTCTTTGGATTCCTGGACATCCCATGCTAGAGCGCTGAATCTCATAACCTCTCCAGGAACAACAGCCATACCTACCACAGATCATGACCAATGTAGAATGACATTTTCCTGCCAATTGCAGGTATTGCACTTACTGGGAATGCACACTTTCTGATTTTGCAACATTTGAAAGTGTTGAGCATCGCTTACCATTTCAAAAACATGTTGCACAAGAATGCTCACTGCTGGTAAATGTGTTTTCTCACTGGCCAATAGTATTAATTGAATGCATACAGTGTATGTTTTTGGCTGTCTGAGTCCTGTCTGATTCCTGGGTGGCTCATTTATCTGGTTTGTGCACTGCTGCTCTAGGCGCAAATGGGATTCAGATAGCTAAAGCCATTTGTGATAAGTGGCACATGACGCAAACAGTGCCCCCCTCCAAAAAAATTTAAAAAGTATAAAAAATGAAGAATTAATTGAAATGCAAAAAAATCAGTCTATGACATACACACTAGAAAATCTTAGTACGCATGACATATGACTGCATAGGTCTGAAGCCCAACTCCCACAGCAATGGACCATCAGAAAACAGGATGGGAGACTTATCCATCTTTGCCCCACAAACGGCTTTGCAGCAAATATATAACAAAATTCCTCACACAACCAAGTGCAACTGAATGTACAATGATATCAAGGCATGACCCATTATTTGTAAATGTAGCCTCTGTAATATATTTGGATGTGGTACACTTACTGGCCACACAACCTTTTATGATTATTCCTTGCAAATATACAACTGTGTCCTACCTTTCTGTGTTTCTTGGTCATTCGTCAGTTATCTTACCAATACTGAGAGAAATGTAGTGTGTAAGCCAGTCTATATCATTTACCTTAAAATGTGTGAGGATATTAACTGGGAACACTATGATATGCAGTTGCCATCAAATCAAGGGAAGGTTGGATGGCACAAATAACCATAGACTGTTGTTTTGGGAGTGGGGAGCAAAGTGAGTTCCTGTCCTGGCACACACAAGGGTATTGTTATGGCACAAACTCCTGTTACTCTCCTTGTATTGCATCCTGCCCATTTGATCTTGTGAGGGTGGTGAAGCCAGAAACTGCTATGCGTCTCATTACTTTCGAACTCCTCTGTTATGATTTCCCATTACAAACATATGGTGCTAAACTGAAGGCATGCTGATATCATCAGTACTTTGGGAAGCTATCAAAGTCTGAACCTTTGAGGGCTGAGGCCTACTACTTGCTAATGGACACATACAAGTCAAATAACTCTGCTGTCACATGTTACATTAATTTCTGTACAAATCTCTTACTTTGTAGTTGCTTACTGTACCAAGTAATGAAATATAAAGCCATGTCATAATATTATTATACAATACAGTACATGTAGATGTTTAGGACTTACCTTGTAAATGCAGCAGTTGCCACAATGTTAGTTCAGGGCTGATTGTGATGCAAGCAGTACATAGCCAATACACGGGGATGTAAAGGCTGTGTCTCTGAGTTGAGGGCAGCAGAGGTCACAGGGTTCCTGCATTGCGTCCCTGTCCACCCTGTAGCACTCTACAATGTCCATGTCATGTATGTTGTGATAAGTTACATGTGGCCTGAAAACTCTTCTCCGTCCTGGCCTAGGCCTATTGGCAGCAGCATTGACTGCAGCCTGTAGCACATACAAATTGAGTTAAGCAGCAACAGCTCCTAACATTCTGTCTGTGTAGCCTTTCTGTGTCTGTACTCCACTACTTTTAAAATCAACAGGAAAAACCAGCATGGAGTCTACATGGTTCCTTTATAACTTCTTGAATAGCTCCACCAGATTGGTTAATTAGCATGCAGTTCAGCTGCTTATTCTGTAATTAGCATCTCTGAAACACAGCCTAGACAGATGCGATCTATTAATAATCTACTCCCTTATAAAAAGGCAAATATGTAGCTAGCCAAATGGATGGTGAGCATACTTGCTACTATGTTTTTCCAGTGGGTACTACTGACTGCCTACCTTAACTGTTTTATCTGGTAACAATTATGTTGTAGTTATGTGATACTTACATGTATTATCATTCTGTTGTCCTTTAGGACCAAAAAATTTATTGAGTTGGAGACCCCACCATCAGTGTAGCCAAGAATACAATAATTGTTGATGTGCTCCATTAACATGGGGCTTTCCTTCTTGGAAGGGGTCATCCCAATATGCCAGAGAGACTGAAACTATGGCAGCAGATCATTGCAAATATAAATTCTGTGGGCAGCCATCACAGTACTTATGAGCAGGTATGCCACAGGGCCACTGACATGATAAGATCTGCACGGAGGTGTGCAGCTGCTGTTGCCTGAGACCAGAGGGTAACTGGGGGGTGGGCCTGCTGCAGAACCACTTCTCACCCAAATGAGGAATTCCTGGGAAATTTTCTACAACAGGACAACTTACAGCAGAGTGGCCCACAACATGTGATTGATGCTGGCTGCACTCCTTCTCAGTCCCAGGAAGAGCTTCCAGGTAGGCTTTGTTATATGACTAGTTGAATATTGTTGTATAGTAAAACAATTGAGATAAAAGTTTGTTCTTTGTCACATGTCTTTTTTGGAGGGGAGGATTGAAGATTGGTATAGTGATAAGCTCAGTTCAGAGTTGTCAGCCAGATTCTTGTTAAAGTTACACTTCCTGTAGATAAAGATGAGTACACGTAGTACCCCATGTCTTACTGTTAAATGAAATGATGTTGGCCTTCCTTTTGCTTAACTTATTTCAGGACCATCAGGAATCCAGCGACATATGCCTCCTGCAGCTGGTAAGCCAAATAAAGTTATTTTAGTACTGCAGATCAATTTATAGAAATATTATAATATCTCATTTTAGGGCTGTTGTGTGTATTGCTGTACTGTCTGTAATAGTGGCAGCACTGTTAGTTGTTACAAATATATTGCACTGTAGTAATGCAGGTATTAATGTATGCCTGTGTTTCTCCGTTTTTATCACAGGTAATCATGACAGTGGGAGTGTGGGCCCTGTGCCACTTGATGTCAGTGCCTCATCAGACACTGATGATGATGGTGGTGAAATGGAGGCACAGTTTGGGGGATGCAGAGGTTGAATCTGACACAGAGGTTGACATCTAGCCACCACCTTCTTTTTCCCCAAACACAGCTAGTAGGCCTACGCCTACCCAGTCCACTGAGCCCGCAGATATAGGACAGGTGGAGGGTGAGGACATTGAGCAGGGAATTGTGGCTACTGCAGCTTCAGTGCTTTTTGAGTCTGGGCCATAGCCAAAGTGTTGGTAAGGTGTCAGCAGGATGGTTGATAGAGGTGCTTGGAGGAGGCCTGCTGTCTCTCTTCCACCTGGTGCAAGCGTCTCTTCCCGTGTAACTCAACATATGTTTAGGGATGTCTTGGAGGCACATTCAGAAAGATGCTCCAGACAAATGCTCAGGTTGTGGATGTGGCATAGTCTGTCATGTGACTGCCTCCACCATGTCTCCTTGGATCGGATGAATGACATATTGGAATGAGGGGTGTCTGTCATGGAATGAGCAGTGTCTGTGATGGAACATCTGATGGGAGGGGAAATGGTGCCCTTGTGGGCATAGGTCAGCCACAAAATCTGCTGATAGCCAATGTAGCCATGTCTGACTACACTCCCATAGTGGCAATACTTCTGCTGGTCTATTGGTGAGTGTGCTGTCCAGAGCCAAACATAGCAGGCCATGGGGTCATGGGTCTGGGTGTTCTCATGAAGGGAGCTCATCCAGCAGACATCAGTCATATTCTGGTAGCAGCACTGCATCTGAACCTGGCCATGGAGGTGCCAGTGCAACTCTTGGAAGAGCCAGTTATCATGGTTGGGGGTGACAACAGTGAACTGCCACCTCTACCATGTATGGGTCACATCGCTGCAATATACCAAGATGTAAAAGCTAGCATTGAGCTTGGCATTGTTAATGCAGACTCTCACACATCACTTTCACATGGAGGACCCCCCACAGACACACACATAGCCTGACTGCTTCCCTTTCTCCTTCACACACACTCACTGACCTTTTGTGTCAGCCCAGGCCTCCTGCCCCCCCCCCCAGCTCCCTGTGCAAGTGATGATAACTGTGTCATATCCCTGTTTTCTTGCTTTTGAATTCCAGGATACAAAAGCTTTGTGTCCAATGCACAAGGTGCATAGCTACATTAGTGCCTAGTATATCTGCATTAGTGTTGGTGAACTGATAATTGTACCTGTCAATTATATTTGCCTTTCCAAATTATACAGTGGATACCATCATCATGTCAGTACTTTCTAGTGTAGTCTCTTGTAAGGGTTGTGAAGTCAGGAACTGCAATGTGTGTCATTACTTTATAAATTTTCTCTTTAATGTTTTCCAGTACATACGTATGGTGCACATCATAAGGCAGGGCATCACATTCAGATCACAGGACAGTATGACAGTACTGTAGTCAGACTCACCAGAACAGTAATACAGTATAATTCTCTCTTTTGCATGAACCTCACCAGACATATGCAGCAGCTGGACAGACCACAGGGCTTTCTCATCAAGATAACACAGGGCCTACTAACCATAACATGATGTATGTGGAGAGATTAAAAGACATGTCACTGCCATCTTTCTGGCATTGCATTAAATTGTAAATGTTATTCTAAGCCTCATACGTTTGGTTGAAGCACTTGGGCATTAGGCCAGTTGTCTTACATTAAGCAGGTTTGTAGTCTACACTTTTGTAGGAGGAGAAAGTAGCCTCTGCCCTTCTGAGCTGGGAGTTGTTGGCTGAATGCTTATTGTGCCTGTTGTTCTAAGTACCTTTGTTATGGTTTAAGAACTTGACATCCAAACCTGTTATTTTACATTGGGAAGGTTTGTGGTGTAGACTCTTATGGGTGGAAAGGAGAGCCCACACCCTTCTAAGAAGGCAACTGCTGGCTGAAGGCTTATTGTGTCTGATTTTCTGAAAGTGTTTTAGTTCTGGTTTAAGCACTTAGGTTCCAGACCACTGATTTCACACTAGGAAAGTTTGCTGTCTCACTCTTGTTGGAATATTCAACTGAATTGCTGCTTTATTTAAACTGTTTTTTTCTTCTGTTGTGATTGCAATTTTCTGTGGTTTGCACTTCTAGTACTTCTGCATTTTAAAGCAAAGGCTCAATTCAGGCTTGCTTAATCTAAACTGTTTGGTATCATTTGAGCACTAAAACCAACCCTCTTACATTAAGAAGCCCCCCTTCACCCTTGTGGCAGAAGTGTGCAGCCAATGACCAATCTGAGGTGGGGATTACTGGAATAAGGCTAAGTCTTGGCCTTTTCCTTTGTTTACTTTTTAAAAAATCATTTAACTTCATTGTATTCCAGCATCGTGTTTGCAAGGGTTTGTACTCAGTTTACTTGAGCTGCTCAGAGCTTGTATTGCTGCTCTGTGAGTAACTCAGTTATGCATTGTGAAACATTGACATATTTTTCTACCCCTCGCCCTCCATAGAATAGACATTTTTTGTTAGTCTTACAGCAAAAAATGGTCCATCTATCCCAACCTCACTAGTTACTACAGTGTATGCCTTCCATAATGGCTGGACAATTTCCCACCATTTCTTCAGGCAGCCTGATTGACATAGGCATCCTGAAGCAATGTAGCAATTGCTTGATGTATACTGACAACCAGTTCCTGCTAAAACAAACTAATACAACATGTCAGAGCTGTATCTATACTATGAATTTGGAATCAATTCTCTCACATAACAACAAACCAGATATCAAATATATTGCCAGCACACACATTTCACCTCTTGTACATAACAAGCTCACAACACATAAACCCACATACGTGATACTCACTAGAAGCCTACCTAAAGATCAGAGACCTCTGAAATTCAAACCTACTGCACACACTGCAAACCCAACAGAAGCCACTACACATAATAATGTATACATATGTGTCTTAGCCAATACATCCCTAAGGCAAAACACCTCAAAACCAAATGTCTTGGTCATACGTGACTCCATAGTGAGACACACAAATGTCCTCCTCACCAGGTTGGACAAGGAGAAGGTCACGGAAAGTTGCCTGTCAGGTGCCAGGGTCCATCAGACCATTTATGCACTCAGGTCTCTCAACAAGTACCATTATAATTCTGCCATAGTCCATGTTGCAGTGAATGATTGGAAATGTACCTTACTATCTATATAAAGAGAGGCATGACTGAGCTTTCAGATTGTGTGCCAGGCAGGTATGTCCCTAGCCCTAAGCAGTATTCCACCTTCACCCAGGATGATGCCTCAGTATAAATAAAACATGATTGGCTTCAACAATTGGCTTACCTTCTGTTGTCAATTCAGGGGGACCCAGTATCTGTCAGCCTGGGAAGATATGGTTGACAGACCACCCTGCTTTACCACAGCTGGTCTTCACCTGTCACCTCTTGGGTTTGTGGTGTAGACTCTTATGGCAGGAAAGGATAGCCTACACCCTTCTAAGATGGCAACTGCTGGTTGAAGGCTTATTGTGTCTATTTTTCTGAAAGTGTCTTAGTTCTGGTTTAAGCATTTAGGTTCCAGACCACTGATTTCACACTAGGAAGGTTTGTTGTCTACACTCTTGTTGAAGTATTCTACTGAATTGCTGCTTTATTTAAACTGTTTTCTTCTTCTGCTGCAATTGCAATTTTCTGCAGTTTGCACTTCTAGTACTTCTGCATTTTAAAGCAAAGGCTCACTTCAGACCTGCTGAATCTAAACTGTTTGGTATCATTTGAGCACTAAAACCAACCCTCTTACATTAAGCAGGCCCCCACCCTTTCACCCTTGTGGCAGAAGTGTGCAGCCAATGACCTATCTGAGTTGGGGATTACTGGAATAAGGCTCAGTCTTGGCCTTTCCCTTTGTTTTCTTTTTAAAAATCATTTAACTTCACTTGTATTCCAGCATCGTGTTTGCCACGGTTTGTACTCAGTTTATTGGAGCTGCTCAGAGCTTGTACTGCTGCTCTGCAAGTAACTCAGTTATGCATTGCAAAACATTGACACATTTTTCTACCCCTCGCAGCCCATATAATAGACACTTTTTGTTAGTCTTACAGCAAAACCTGGTCCATCTAGCCTACCCTCCCACTAGTTACTACAGCATATGCCTTTCATGATGGATGGACAGTTTCCCATCATTTCTTCAGGCAGCCTGATTGACATGGACATAGTAAAGCAATGTAGCAATTGCCTGATGTATACTGACAACCAGTTACTGCTAAAACAAACTAATACAACATGTGGGAGCTGTATCTATACTATGAATTTGGAATCAGTTCTCTCACTTAACAACAAACCAGATATCAAATATATTGTCAGCACACACATTTCACCTCTTGTACATAACAAGCTCACAACACATAAATCCACATACGTGATACTTGCTAGAAGCCTACCTAAAGATCAGAGACCTCTCAAGTGAAAACCTACTGCACACACTGCAGACCCAACAGAACCCACTACACATAATAATGCACAAAATAGTGTCTTAGCCAATACGTCCCTGAGGCAAAACACCTCAAAACTAAATGTCTTGGTCATAAGTGACTCCATAGTGAGACACACAGATGTCCTCCTCACCAGGTTGGACAAGGAGAAGGTCATGGTCAGCTGCCTGTCAGGTGCTAGGGTCCATCAGATCATGCATGCACTCAAGTCTTTTAATAAGTACCATTATGACTCTGTCATAGTCCATGTTGCAGTGAATGATTGGAAACATACCTTACTGTACTTTTTGAAGAGAGGCATGACTGAGCTCACAGATTATCTGTCCAGGCAGGTATGTTCCTATCCCTAAGCAGCATTCCACCTTCACCCAGGATGATGCCTCAATATAAACAAAACATGATTGACTTCAACAATTGGCTTAGTTTCTCTTGTCAGTCCAAGGGGATCCAGTGTCTGTCAGCCTGGGAAGATATGGTTGACAGACCACACTGCTTTACCACAGATGGTCTTCACCTGTCACCTCTTGGGTTTGAAGTGTAGACATATTTTGGCAGGAAAGGATAGCCTACACCCTTTTAAAATGGCAACTACTGGTTGAAAGCTTATTGTGTCTGTTTTTCTGAAAGTGTCTTAGTTCTGGTTTAAGCACTTAGGTTCCAGACCACTGATTTTACACTGTTAAGGTTTGTTGTCTACACTCTTGTTGGAGTGTTCTACTGAATTGCTGCTTTATTTAAACTGTTTTTTTCTTCTGTTGTGGTTGCAATTTTCTGTGGTTTACACTTCTAGTACTTCTGCATTTTAAAGCAAAGGCTCACTTCAGGCCTGCTGAATCTAAACTGTTTGGTATCGTCTGAGCACTAAAACCAACCCTCTAACATTAAGAACCCCCCCCCCTTCACCCTTGCGGCAGAAGTGTGCAGCCAATGACCTATCTGAGTTGGGGATTACTGGAATAATGTTCAGCCTTGGCCTTTTCCTTTGTTTACTTTTTAAAAATCATTTAACTTCATTTGTATTCCAGCATCGTGTTTGCCAGGGTTTGTACTCAATTTACTGGAGCTGCTCAGAGCTTGTATTGCTGCTCTGTGAGTAACTCAGTTATGCATTGTGAAACATTGATATATTTTTCTATCCCTCGCCCTCCATAGAATAGACACTTTTTGTTAGTCTTAGAGCAAAACCTGGTCCATCTAGCCCACCCCCACTAGTTGCTACAGTATATACCTTCCATAATGGATGGATAGCTTCCCATCATTTCTTTAGGCAGCCTGATTGACATGGGCATCCTGAAGCAATGTAGCAACAGTGACTCAGTCAATAAGTCCCTAAGGGAAAACACCATATCTTGGTTATAAGTGACTCCACAGTGAGACACACAGATGTCCTTCTCACCAGGTAGGATAAGGAGAAAGTCACAGTCAGCTGCCTGTCAGGTGTCAGGGTCCATCAGACCATGTATGCACTCAAGTCTCTCAAGTAGTACTGTTATGACTCTGTCATAGTCCATGTTACAGTGAATGATTGGAAACATACCTCACTGTACTATATGAAGAGAGGCATAACTGAGCTCTCAGATTATCTGTCCCAGGCAGGTATGTTCCTATACCTAAGCAGCATTCCACCTTCACCCAGGATGATGTCTCAATATAAACAAAACATGATTGACTTCAGCAATTGGCTTAGTTTCTGTTGTCAGTCCAGGGGGATCCAGTATCTGTCAGCCTGGGAAGATATGGTCGACAGACCATGCTGCTTTACCATAGATGGTCTTCACCTGTTACCTCTTGGGTTTCAGTTACTGGCAAAGGTACTTGATTTCCTCTTAGCGGCCTTTTTAGGTAATGCCAGAACAACTAAATTCCCAATATAAAAAATGCACTAAAGATAAACTGAAGGTTATGCTGCTGAATGCAAGAAGTGTAAATCAGAAACTGCACTCACTGGAAGCATTCCTTACCTTGGAAGATGCCCATGTCTGTGCAGTCATAGAGACATGGTTCAAGGCCCCAGAGAGCCCCCCCAGACATGCAAGGCTACAATGCCTTCCACACATTCAGACATCAAAATGGGCATGAAAGAACCAAAGGTAAAGGTGTATACATCTTCATTAAAGACAAATACACCTTAAAACTGGTCAAAGAATATTACTCCATAGCACTACTCCAAGTCCAACTAACTGTAGGGAAACCCCCCTTCCAAAGCATTGTTAGCTATAGATCCCCCACCATGAACCACCAGAACCACCAGAACCACTCTGCCTACATGGGCCTACTTGAGTCACTTACTATATAGCCAAACACCTTGGTCATGTGTGATTTCAACTATCCTTCCATCAATTGGGAGTCATATATGAGCACAAACATGCTCACTCTAAGGTTCCTGGACTTTGTTAATACACGTGCTCTGTATCAGATAGTCTGCACCCCCACAAGGGGCTCAAATGTCCCAGACATAGTACTCGGCAACATAGGGTGTCTCTGCACTAGCCCCTGTATGTTGTCCTCTCTGGCCAAGTCGGATCAGAATTCAGTCTTGTTTGAATTAACGATAATAACTGGCACCTCCTCAAGAGCAGAAAGGGTGAAATATTTCTCCAAAGGAAACTATAGCCTCCTAAGCAATGCCACAAATAGTTGCAAACCCCCTGTTACCACTGTCAACAATGACTGCTATACAAAGGTGTACACAAATGGCCTGTATAAACACCTATACAAATGTATAGAGTCGACTGAACCTGAAAGGATCAAAGCAAGGTCTTCACAGAAAAACAAGCCACTCTGGTGGGCATCAAACATAAATAGGTTATACAAGAAGTGAAAGAAAGTAATGTCTAAGAACAAGAGGGAACTCACTCAACAGAGGAAGGACACTCTCCACAGCTTAAACAAGCAAATTATCTATTTTGCAAAGTCCTCTAAAGCCAAGTATGAAGCTAAACTAGCATCCCTAGCTAAAAATAATCAGGAGGCATTCTTTAGCTACATAAGAAATCTAAAAGGGAAGGGACAGCTTTGTGCCAAACTAGTAGTGGATGGTACTAATCATACTGACCCTGAGGACATTGCCAAACTGATAGCAGGCAGATTTGGGGAAAACATCACCCCCCTGTCCCAACCAAACATACCCCAAAGCATACCTGTCACTAGTCAACTACATAGTATCTCCAAGGAGCAGGTCATAACTGCACTCTACATGGCCAAAAACACAGCCTCTATGGGAACAGATAACATCCCAGGCTGCCTACTAAATGGCCTGAAACAGGACCTAGCAGAACCAGTTGGCACTCTCATCAACCAGATTGTAAGTACTGGTTTTGTCCCAGCAGAGAGGAACACAGTAACATTAATTCCCTTGTACAAAAGTGGTCCATCAACTGATCCTGACACCTATAGGCCTATAAGCCTTATCTGCCAGGCCATGGAGAGAATAATCATGGATCTTATCAAGAAAGGCATGTATGACCTTCAAACTCTTGACCTGACACAATTTGGCTTCATTAAGGGTAGTTCATGCTTATTAAACCTGGTGGACTTCTTCAAGAATTTCACTAAAGCCCTGGACGAAGGCAAAGCACTACATACAGCCTATCTTGACTTAGCCAAGGCTTTTGATACAATCCCCCACTCAGGCATCATTGAGAAACTCATGCAGGTGGAAGCATCTGAGAAAGTGCAAAAATATAAAGAACAAAACCTAGAGATATTTGAACAATATGAAAAAGAAATATGGACATGAGAAAAAAAGAGAGATTTGATGTTACAATATTTATGGAAAGAAGAAAGCCAAATTAATCAATATAAAGGTAGCAGCCCCAAAGATATTCAAAGTGAAATATAGGCAAAGGCATTTGGATATGGAAAATTTTACAATAAAAAATAATATCACAAAGATGGAATGTAGAAAAAATAGACTAGTAAAGTAGAAGTTAAACATTTAGAAGTTGAAGTTATGGAGTACCTGCGAAGTGAAGAATTTGGTGTAGAAGGTCTAATACAGATTACATCACATGATGGAGTGAGTCCCCAAAGTAAGGAGAAACAGGAAGATCAGGAAACATCTGAAGAACAAATATGGACATGGGAAAGAAAAAGATATTTAATATGGTGTAATATTTATGCAAAGGAGAAAGCAAAACTAACCAATACAAAAAGAGCAGCACCAAAGACATTGAAGAGAAATACAGGCAAAGAAATCCAGACATTGAAAACTTTACAATACAAAAACAGGAAGACAAAGAGGAAAAGTAGAAAAGGAGATTAGTAATGGAGAAGAAATAGAAATTGAGGTTATGGAGTACCTGAAAAGTGAAGGATTCAGTGTAGAAAATCGAATGCAGAAAACACCTCAACATGATACAGCAATGGATATCCAAATTAAGGGGAAACAAGTGGAACAGGAAGCAATTAGTCAGGTGTATTAGCAAGATATTTTACAGCCTTCCACATGAAATCAGTATAAACATTCACTTGAAGCTAGACAGCAAGGAAAGGAACAGGAAACTGTGGAAACTCTGGTGCAGTCAATGTTGAGGAGTGATAGGCCAGTGAGTTCCCATATGACAGAGCAACAGATGATATAGTATGAAATTGAAGAGAAGAAGCCATGGGTAGACGCTATAGAGCTTTCTATATAATGCCCACAGGAAATGGAAAACAAGGGATGTGCCCTCAGTGTGGAAGAAAATGAGGTAAGAGAAGAGTTGTTTGATTTAACAGACATGGATAGATATATTAAGATCGGTGAGAGAAATAGACTGCAGAAGGTCAATAAAACCCAAAAAGTCAGAAGTCTGATAAAATAAATGAATGCAGTAATTAGAACTGTCTATAGAGATCCATGTGATATAACTGAAAGAAACAGGATATATTACTGTGCTGCTAAATTAATAACTGATAAAGTTCTACCACACGGAAACAGGATAGTGAGGGAAAGGAAGGGGAGAAATCGAATACCATCGTGGAAATATTGAATAGAGAAAACTATAATGCAATTAAGACAAGAAGTGTTACTCTTAGAAGACTATAGAAGAGGGAATAGATCAACAAAAATACTAAGAAAGAGATGTGATTAAAGCAATGCACAGTACTAGAACAGACCAGGGTCTGTCATGCACTATCGCAAATAACAAACTAAAAATGTCAGTAAAAGCGGAAAAACGTATAAGATACAGAGATAAATATAAAGGAAAAGTACAAAATAAGCAATTTATTAATGACCCAAAAAAGTTTTATAGAGAATTGGGAAATATGGTAAAAGGAATTGAAATTCCACCAAAGAAAGAGGAAGTAGATACATTTTGGTGAGGTATCTATGAAGATCCTGTGGAACATAACAAAGATACTAAATGGATAGAAGAAGTAAAGGAAAGAATAAGAAGTTTAAAGGTGCAGGATATGAAATGGGATGAAGTAACAGCCAGAGAGATTGAGACAAAGTTAAGAAAATCCTCTAATTGTAAAACCCCAGGCCCAGATGCAGTACTTAACTTTTGGTTAAAAGTATTAACATCTTGGCAGGAGGATTTAGCCATGAGTAAGAACTATTTATATGCACAATCTGAACAGACACCAACCTGGCTAATAACAGACAAAACAATGTTCCTTCTTAAGACTGAATATGCAAGCTACCCTAAAAATTATAGACCAATAACTTGCCTTCTGACGATGTATAAACTCTACATAGGAATTGATGCCGACAGAGTTTATAGTAATTTGGAACGGATAAGGAACTCACTCATCAGAGGCAATAGATCAAAAGGGCAATAAAAGAAAGTCATATGGAACAAAGGATCATTTGTTGTTAAATAAAGTCATACTGGAGAACTGTAAAAAGGGAACAATTTAAGTATGGCATGGATTGACTATAAAAAATCATTTGATAGTATCCCACATTCATGGATAAAAGAGTGCTTAAAAATATATAAGATGCACCCTACACTGACTACATTACACTGACTATGAAACAGTGGCAGACCACTTTGCAATTAAGCCATGATAAAGGACAGATTATTATCCCAGGGATAAAAATCCAAAAGGGAATATTCCAGGGTGACTCTTTGTCACCATTGCTATTCTGCCTTGCCATTAACCCATTAAGCTGTTTACTTAACAACTTAGGCCATGGCTACAATTTGGCTCCTAAAAAACAACAAAGTGTAAAGACTTTTCATAATCTCTTTGTTGATGATTTAAAACTGTAAATCTCATCAGATGAGGAACTGAAAGCACAGCTGCAGGTTGTTAAAACTTTTTCAGATGATATAAGAATGTAATTTGGTCTTGATAAGTGTGCAAAAGCAACCTTTAAAGCAGGAAAACTGCAGCACCAGGAAAACAGTTTGGGACAAGAATGTGATATAAAAGAACTTGAGCAAGAGAATGTATAAACATTTGGGAATTGATGAAGGATCAACAATACATAATGAACAAATGTGAATAAAACTTAGTAAGGAATACTTTAGAAGACTTAAATTAATTCTGAAAACAACGTTGACATCTAGGAACAAAATCCAAGCTATAAACCAATTTGCTCTTTCTGTCCTAATTTACAGTTTTGAAGTGACTGACTAGCCCCAAAACGTGTTGGATAGATTAGATAGGAAAACAAGAAGGATGCTTCATGCTCACCAAATGATTTATAAAAATCATTGTATACCAAGCTTATATGTTCCCTGTTCTGAAGGGGGGGGGGGGTGATCCTCCTTGAAATTGATTACATGTATAGATCTGCAATTATGGGATTCCACACATATCTGCTGACCTCACAAGACCCAAATGTAGTAAAAGTTTTGAAACATGAGGAGAATAAATCTAAGATGACTTCTCTGCTTAATTTCGCAGAAGAATATCGGCGTCAAGCAGGAATGGAAATTAAACCAGAAGTAGATAAAAATCAGGCACCAACTGAATGTGCCAAAAAAACAAAAGAAAGAATATAAAGGTGAAGGACTAAATGAGAAGGCAAGAAATGTGGAAAAAGCATAAATATAGTTGAAAGTATAGAAAACTTCTGGAAGAACCTCATGTTGATCAGGAACGAACACAGGAATGATTAAGGAGAGGCGAATTCAAACTGAGAGATGAAAGGTTAATATTGGCAGACCAAGATAGTGGGCTACGTACATGCTGCTTTACGAAGTCCATTGAGCATGTAGGACAAACAGACAAATGTAGGTTTTGTAAAACCAAATTGGAAACAGTCGCACACCTCGTTGCTGGGTGTGACATACTAATGGCAGAAGGACTGTATACTGAAAGGCATAATAATGTGGCAAGACTGTTGCACTGGGGATTGTGCAAACATTATGGTATTAAAGTGGCTGAAAAACACTGGAAATATGAGCCACAAAGCATCATAGAAAATGATGAAGTTATATCACTTGGGATCACCAATTACCAACAGTTCAAAAGATAGATGCTAGAAAACCAGATATAGTGGTCCAAGAAAAGAAGACAAAAGTAACATTGATCATTGAAATTGCTACACCCAGTGACTAGTGTATTGTGTACAGAGAGACACAAAGTCATAAAATATCAGGATCTGCAGGCAGAAAAGAGAGCAGTGTGGAAGCATACCCAGAGAGTTCCAATAGTATTTGGAGCAACAGATCTTATAAAAAAGAATTTACAATTGTATTTAGATATGTCATCAATCCATGTCACCCTGTACGAATTGCAGAAGGAGTCATTGCTGGGCACATTGCGACTGCTGCGAAGAGCACTTTGTCTGGCATCAAAGGTTGAAACAATACTAATTTCATGAACTTTAATCATACTTTGACTTAGGAATGGGGTCCATTCCCATGATAGTATGAGAAACCCAAAAGATTTGGAGAAATTAAAAACTGGGAATTAGCCCATATGTCACTAGATGGGTAGCCAACTGGATCACCAACGTAACACATACAGTCAAAATTAGGGATTCCACCTCTAGCAGCAGAATGGTTAACACTAGTGTACCACAAGGATCTGTGCTGTATCCCCTACTGTTTGGAATGTATTTCAAATGAATTAGTGAGAAGTAAACTTAGTGAAGTCAAAAGATCTAGAAAAATTTTTGAAGTTTTTTCTAAGAAAAATATCAACAATGACTTTGGAACTGCTATGCAAATATCAAATAGTGTAGATTCAGAAGCCATCAAACAGATTATCAGAACAAATTGGAAAATTTTGAAGAGCAGTGAAGACGTACTAGAAGCAGTTGGTAATGGTCCACGCTTTCTGTACAAAAAGGGAAGGAGTTTTAAAAACGTTTTCCAAAGCAGTTTGAATCCCAGGTCTTTTAGTACAAGAGGCAGGATGGAAAAATGTTTGGCATTCAATTTCTGTGATTTAATTTATGAAGGAGCCAGTGAAATTGTTATTAATGATGTAAAAATATATGTCAACAAGGTTTACACATGCACATCAAAGTTTGTTGTTTATCTAATTGTATGTCAGTCTTGCAATGCATTCTATGTTGGCCGTACTAGTAGGGAGCTGTTCAAAAGAATGTATGAACACAAAAGAGCTGTGAAAAATGGCAATGAAGCTAATGCTTTAGGCAAACATTATAAAATAGGGGGTTGTAAAATCAATTTTAAATTTTTGGTTTTGGGAAATATTGCTGATTATGAGATCAAGTTGAATGCTGAGGAGGAGTTGGGATGGTTGGAATATACATGGCAGGTTAAGTTGAATGCTTGCTATCCCCCTGGGCTAAACAACAGAGAAGATTTTGTAGCCTTTTTGAGAAATAAAGGTTTAAGACATTAATTGGGAATGTCATGTGAAGATATCTTTTAGTATTTAATGAATGAAGTGAGAGGTTTTAATTCAGTCTGAAGAAGTCTTGTGTATGAAAAGACAAAAGCGCTAACTGGATTTTTACTGAATTTCTGCATTAAAGCACAGTTTGGTTTATCACCGAGTTTATTATTTTTAAACTTAGAAAGTTGACAGAATAACAGGCTTTGCATTAGCATGAATTTTCTGAAGGACATGAAGTCTGAAACTCAAATGTCTGTCATTATTTTCTGACTTCAACACTCAATGATTTACCAACAATTTGCCAGAAACCCACAATGTTATGATAAGCAAACCAAAATATGAGGCAGAAATCTGAACATTCAGGAAAAATCTGACACCCAGATGACTGCAGTGTGAACAGAACCACTACATAAGTACACAGACTATAGGGCACAGTACTTTATACATGCGTCACAGCACAAGTCTGACCTTTGTATGTCTGCAGGTCAACTTATAGTGGATTACATCATCAGGTCATGTGGGAGACAAGAGGTTGGGAGGGATGCATGAAATGGATATGTTGGCTTGTGAAAGTATCAAAAGACTTGCAAGCCATGCCATTGGAGAAGTAACACTAGCATAGCACATCTACTCTGCTGAGTAGAGACACATGAACACCCAGTTAACTGCAGTGAGAACAGAACCACTACCTATCTAAGGTACACAAACTATAGAACACATCACTCTATGCATGCACCACAGTATAAGTCGGACTTTTATATGTCTGCAGGTCAACTTATAGTGGATGACATTAGAAGTGCATGTCAGAGAGAAGAAGGTGGGAGGCCTGCCTGAAATGGATGTGTAGGCAGGTGCAAGTATAAAAATGCTGTCAATTTATGGGATTGGGGTGGTAACTGTAAAATACACCCTTGCTCTTATGGATGGCCACACACACACACACACACACACACACACACACACACACACACACACACACACACACACACACACAGTTGACTGTAGTGAGACCAGAATTCCTACCTAAGTATACAGACTACAGAACTACTTTACACAAGTGCCACTGCACAAGTCTGGTTTGTACATGGATGCAGGTTAACTTATGGTGGATGACATCAGCACGCCATGTGCGGGACAAATGGTTGGGAGGCCTGCATAGGCACATAGACTCATAGGTTCATATGAGACCAGTAGCCTAACTATATAGTATGCCCTAGGTGTGTAGAATCAAAAAAATGGAGCCAGCAAAGGTGACTGAAAATGATATAATGTTAAATACAAAACATCACAGCAAGTACAAACATACCGGTTTCGGCTGGTAAATTACACAGCCTTCATCAGTGTATGGAAAAGCATTTACAATACATGCTACTTAAATATACAATAAATGGATACCATTGGTGAGATACTTATAAATATTCATTAAGCCCAGGGGTTATTAGGTGTGTAGAAGCCTGGCTGTCTAAAAAGACAAGTACCCTTATTGAATATAGTTGAATTTTTGAGTTTGTCAGAGCATGGTTGTCAGCACCATTGACTGGTCCTGTCCATGGGAGAGCACATATCATTATATATTATACTTTCTTGTGTGGTTGATATATGTGTGCAAAAATACTGAGCCCCTACAGTTGTACTGGTTGTGGGGGGGCACATGTATGTAATATAAATATATGACGTATACTTAGACTGAGCCCTCATTTTGCAATATTTCCATATGTACTTTTATGTCATACCAAGGAAATAGACAATAAATACCAATAAGAAAGCATCATATATACAGTTCCATGGTGCGTTGAGCAGCAGATTTGTGTGATGGTTAACAAAGTGTACACACTGTGAAAAATTAGGGGGTTTCAGCCCAGCCAGATAGAATTTTGTTGAAAATTCTATGTCATTGTAAATATTAATATAATCCACAGGCTTGTTTTACAAATGTACAGAGAACTATATGTTATGATTAAACTATATGTTGTACTGAGCTTCAAAAATGTATCCACAGTGCACCCTGCTGGAAGAAAGCTGTTAAGTAAAGAATTTTACAAATAGGTTTGATCTCAAGCTCAGAGACAGGATGTCTGGGCTAGCAAATTCTTTCTATTATTTTAAGACAGAGATAATTACTAGATTTTACATGTAAGGTTTCTTATATTGCTGTGGCTTCCTGGCAAGTACAGCTTACAAAGAAATGCAAAATTTGAGTTTCTGTTAGCCTGGGAACTAAAGGCGAAAAAATAAAATGATGTAATCTGAGATGAGTCAGCAGTACTGTGTATTATCAATTTAAAACTTTTTAGAGAGAAAGATTGAGCATTTTGTATCTTGTCTTGGATCTAGTAAGAACATTCACTCACCAGCACTTGCTTGCTCTGTATGTAAGTAGTATTTAGAAACAGTGATTTCTCTTAGAATTAGGAATTTAGCCAGATTAGTCTAGCTGTTTTCTATATTTGTCAGACTATCCTACAATATTGATTTAGAATATTTCCTGTGATTTCTGAACTCTGTAATGTCATTGTGTTGAAGTAATAAGTATTGTTTGGTGTTTTTATTATTTATTATTAAACAGTTTTAAACCTTTCAACTGTGGCTGTTTTGTGTAGAGATAATTTAAGCTTTAGAGTACTGGCAATGTGTTTGGTGATACTGTACAAAGCCACTCCAGTCACCTTGCTGTTCATCACACTTACTAATTTGATAATAATATTGCAAAATTGGACACCTTTTGGTAAGGGCCTTTATTGTTAGCTGATAAATAGTGGTTGCTGGCAGTGATTACTACCTTATAGTCTGAAGAGATGGGGGCATAGCTGGAGAACCTGTGCCAGCCTTCCCAGGAGTGTCTGTGTGTTTATATATAACTCATATCTCAAAGTGTATGTGTCAGCTACTTGGGCAGGGACACAAAACACTGGTTGCACAGAGAGGGTGCTGGAAGTTTTGGCTTGACCACTAGGCTGAGATCTGTACCCTATAGCTGTGCCAATGGGGAGTATTATTGGGAATCTGGAGAGAAAGGGAGAAACCAGCCCCAGACTGACTGTGATCTATGTGTGCTCTTAAGGGAAATTGTACTTTACTGTGTGTGTACTTGTTATCCTTCCCAATGTGCATGTCTCTCACTGGTGCTAGTGGTGAGAAATATAAGCAAAGGCATTTGGATATGGAAAATTTTACAATAAAAAATAATATCACAAACATGGAATGTAGAAAAAATAGATTAGTAAAGTAGAAGTTAAACATTTAGAAGTTGAAGTTATGGAGTACCTGCGAAGTGAAGAATTTGGTGTAGAAGGTCTAATACAGGTTACATCACATGATGGAGTGAGTCCCCAAAGTAAGGAGAAACAGGAAGATCAGGAAACATCTGAAGAACAAATATGGACATGGGAAAGAAAAAGATATTTAATATGGTGTAATATTTATGCAAAGGAGAAAGCAAAACTAACCAATACAAAAAGATTACTGGGCAAGTGCACAGACGTCACATATTAATTGTTTGGTAGTGGTGGGATATCCACATCAAATATGAATTGCTTGATATGAGTTAGCCACATCACATATTAATTGGATTGCAGTGGTGTGGACATTGAATTCCTGTAGCTTATGTACAGTGATCACCGAATGTGTTTTTGTACTCTAAATCAGCCATGCAGTAAACATTCAGATTTCAGATCACAATTGTTTTATTTCTTTTGTTAGCTTAGTTAGTAATGGAGAGCAGTCAAGTATGTCAGCAGAGGAATATGGCAAGCTGACAAGGAGCCAGTTGGCTGAGATGTGCCAGGCTAAAGGACTGGTCCATGGAAACCTGTCTAAGGCAGACATAATTGCAGCTTTGGTCCCAGCTGCAGCAGAAAATAGCAACCATGAGGACGATCAGACTGGTCGTGGAGATGTACAACACTCAGAGAATGGACAGCTCAACCTTTCTATAGAGGGCTTAAAAATCCATCTGGAGCTAAAGAGACTTGAGTTGGAGGCCATGTGTTTGGAAATAGAAGCTGAGGAGAAGAAGAGGCAGAGGCAACATGAAAAGGAGATGCTGACTCTTTGTTAGAATAATGGAGGTAATGGAGAAGGGAGTAACTGGACCCCAGAAGCACAAAAGGTCAGTAAATTTCTTCCACAGTTTACAGAGGGAGATAAATTTGATAGTTTCATTCATATGTCTGAGAAGGTACGTAAACAGTATAATGTTGACCAAAGGCTCTGGGTACGGTTCCTGACCCCTTACTTCATGGTAAAGTTGCAACTGTGCTGTCTAAACGATCTGATCATGATTTTTTTGATTATACTGCTGTAAAGAATTGTTTGCTAGAATTTTTTAAGCTAACACCTAAAGCTTATATGAAAATGTTTTGTGAGCATAAACGCAAGGCAAATGAAAATGTGTGCAAATATGTTGCTGAACTAAGCATTTATTTTCATAGGTGGGTGAGTGGAAGTCAGGTCACCACTTTTGAAGAGCTGGCAGACCTTTTAGTGAGGGAGCAAGCCCTTAGCACTTTGTCTGAGGACATAAGGATCTGGTTAGCTGATAGACAATGTGCTACTTCAGATGAGCTGGGAGACCAATACCTAGCAAGCAGGGCATCACTTCACAGGAAAGGGACACCCAGTGCTGCTCATGGGTCTAAGGGAACTCATGGTGGGCAGCCCAGACTGCCCTAACAGAATCTGCCAGTAGTAGGGGAAGCCACTAGTCCAGGTATACACCCAGGAACTAGGGTTAAATGTTTTGAATGCAACCAGTGGGGCCATGTGGCATATAGATGTCCATGGGGGCAAGGTAGGGAACAAAAGGTGAGGGAGCCAGTAAGTGGGAAAGACAAAATGCCAATAGTAGGTTGTCTTGAGACAACAGGGGTACTAAACTACCATCCTGCAGATGTCTTGATAGGGAAGGGTTTGTATTAGGCAGCACCATGTGTTAATGCAGTTACACACAGTCAAGCTTGGAGACAAGCATGTGGGTCTGGTAGCCTGGGAGAGACCCAGACAGACTGCACATTTGCAGCCAGGATTTGTAAGGTGGTTACTTCAGGGAGGGAGCTACTCTGTAGCAGTGAGACTGAAGGTGAGTCACAGCTGCTTGTGGGTACTGATGTTTCCTTGGACAGAGTGACTACAAAGGTAGAGGTGAGTAGTAGTACCAGGCTGACAGTGAAGCACCGCTGTCAGAGGATACCAGACTTCCTGTGAAAGGGGAGCTGGGAAGTGTTAAAAAGAGAGAGTTGAGACAGGCTCATCTCTCAGACCCTACATTTCAAGGCCTGAGGCAGGTAGCTAGTGAGGCATCTGATTCTCAAGGGAAGGGGGAATCTGTATACTGGGACAAAGGGCTACTGTATAGAGAGTGGACCCCTGAGAGAGGGCTTGAAGGTGAAAGAATACATCAGTTGGTAGTGCCTAGAGCCTACCATCTGCAATTCTAGCCATAGCCCATGATAGTCCCTTTGCAGGTCGTATGGGCATAAAACATGCAAAGAGATGTATGATGCAGAACTTTTATTGGCCTGGAATTTTCAGAGATGTAACAGGGTACTACTACAGGACCTGTGAGCAGTGCCAAAAGGTAGACAAGGCAGGAAACAAGATGGAAGCTCCTTTGATACCTTTGCCTGTGATTGAGGAGTATTTCAGAAGGTAGCTATGGATGTTGTGGGGCCTCTGAGTACCTCATGCTCCACAGGGAAAAAGTATATCCTAGTGGTAGTAGATTATACTGCAAGATACCCTGAGGCAGTGAGTTTGTCCTCCGTTGAGGTAGAAAAGGTGGCAAATGCTTTGTTAGATATTTTCAGCAGGGTAGGTTTCCCAAAAGAAATACTGACTGACAGAGGTGCCAATTTCTTGTCAGACCTGTTTGCTTGTCTGTGGAAGTACTGTTGGGTGAAGCACCTAAAGACCACCCCTTACCATCCCCAGACTAATAGTCCTGTTGAGAGGTTAAACTCTACACTCAAGTCTATGCTACTGGCATTTGCAGACCAGTTTAAGACAAATATTTGCCCCATCTATTGTTTGCTTACAGAAAGGTTTCCCAGGAATCCATAGGTTTTTCACCCTTTGAGTTGTTGTGTGGGCATAAGGTGATGATTGGAAAGGTGAGTGTGACTCTCACAAGGAGTCTGTTGTGGCATATGTCCTAAATCCCAGGACAAGGCTCAGGGAATTCATGGGCTTGGCCCAGGAGAACCTGGCAGAAGCCCAACAGCAGAAAAAAGGTCTGGTATGACAGGAATTCTAGAGCTAGATAGTGTGCTGTATGGCAGCAGGTAATGGTTCTCATTCCTGTTAGACACTACAAGCTGCAAGCAGCTTGGGAGGGGACCCTACAAGGTGGCAAGGAAGGTCAGTGATGTTAACTACATGGTAGAATTGCTAGGCAGGACGCAGGGGTACAAACTGTACCATGTTAACATGATGAAACCTTACCATGATAGGGAGGCCCTTGTGCTGAGCATTTACAGTGGATTGCAGGAGGAGTCTGAGGGAGATCTGGTGACTAATCTCCAAAGCAAGGCTCGGACTGACACCTCAGTGGAAGGGGTAGCAAAGTCACAGCAGCTATCGCCTATGCAAACTTGAGAAATCTGAGCAGTGTTACAGGAGTTTGGGGACATATTCACTAGGAAACCAGCGTGCACCCACCTGGTGCAGCATCAGGTAGATACATGACCCCAAAGGCCTATTAGGCTCTCCCCTTATACGGTGCCTGAGAGAGTCAAACAGAAACTGAGGGAGGAGCTGCAGGAAATGTTAGAACTAGGAGTAATTCAGGAGTCCAACAGTCCCTGGGCCTCCCCAGTAGTGCTGGTGCCAAAGAAGGATGGCAGCACCAGGTTCTCTGTGGAGTACAGGAAATTAAATAGTCACACAGAGCCAGATGCTTACCCCATGCCTAGGACAGATGAGGCCCTAGGGCAGCTGGGTGGGGCTAAGTATCTTACCACCATTGATCTTACTAAGGGTTACTGGCAGATGCATTTGACTACCAGTGCTAGAGCCTTTGTGACTCCTTTGGCTTGTATGAGTTCACAAAGATGCCGTTTGGGATGCAAAATGCCTCAGTTACTTCCAGAGGCTGGTAGATCATATCCTAGCAGGGGCAGGAGGGTTTGCCCTTACTTAGCAAGATGATATTGCCATCTACATCAATTTCTGGGAAGAGCACCTTCAGCATGTCAGGAAGGTGCTGGGCAGACTACAGAGGGCAGGGTTGACCATTAAGTCCAACAAATGTCAGGTGGGTATGGCAGAGGTCTCCTACCTTGGACATAGAGTTGGGAGTGGTAGGATTAGACCAGAACCTGCCAAAGTATAAGCCATTCATGCATGGCCTGCACCTGTTACCAAAAAGCAGGTGAGGGCATACTTAGGGACAGCAGGGTACTACAGAAAATTTGTCCCAAGTTATAGTACCATAGCTGCTCCCCTCACAGACCTGACAAGGAAAAACAGGCCAGATAAGGTAGTGTGGATCACAGCATGTGAGCAGGCATTCCAAAAGCTTAAAGAAACTTTGGGAGGACCCCCTGTGTTAACCAGTCCAGATTACAGCAAATAATTTGTTGTGTAGGTAGATACTTTGAACCATGGGGTGGGGGCTGTACTTAGCCAGGTTTCTTCAGAGGGAGAAGAGCACCCAGTGGTTTATCTCAGTCATAGGCTCCAACCCAGGGAGGAATGCTATGCAGGTGTAGAAAAGGAATGTCTAGCCATACTAGGGGCACTGCAGTAACGTCAGCCTTATCTGTATGGAAGGAAATTCACTGTAGTTACAGATCACAATCCCCTAACATGGTTACATCAAGCCAGCCAGCAAAATCCCAAGTTACTCAGGTGGACCCTAGGGTTGCAAGCATATCATATATCAGTAAAGCACCATGGTGGGATTAGCAATGCCAATGCAGATGGACTCTCAAGAAAGGGAATGGGGTAAGGTATACCCAAATAGACTGAACCTTCTCAAGCAACATTTCTCAAGGGACACTTGAAAAACTAGCTTGAGTTCTCAGGGGAGGAAGAAATGTGAAAAACTGATGGGCTGCCAGCCCAACCAGATAGAATTTTGTAGATAATTCTTTGTCATTGTAAATATTAATATAATCCACAGGCTTGTTTTACAAATGTAAAGAGAACTATATGTTATGATTAAAATGTATGTTGTACTAAGCTTCAGAAATGTAGCCACAGTGCACCCTGCTGGAAGAAAGCTAAGTAAAGAATTTTACAACTGTGTTTGATCTCAAGCTCAGAGACAGGATGTCCGGGCTAGCAAATTCTTTCTAGTGTTTTAAGACAGAGATAGTTACTAGATTTTACATGTAAAGTGTCTTTTATTGCTGTGGTTTCCTGGTAGGTGCAGATTACAAAGAAATATAAATTTTGAGTTTCTGTTAGCCTGGGAACTAAAGGAAAAGTGATAAAATGATGTAATCTGAAATGAGTCAGCATTACTGTGTATTATCAATTTAAGACTTTCTCAGAGAGAAAGACTGAGTATTTTGTATCTTGTCTTGGATCTAGTAAAAACTTCCACTCACCAGCACTTGCTTGCTCTGTATGTAAGTAATATTTAGAACAGTGATTTCTCTTAGAGTTAGATAGGAATTTAGCCAGATTAGTCTAGCTGTAGTGTTGTCGCCTCACAGTAAGACATTGTCCCGTTCAATTCTCAGCTAGAGCGTCTTCTGTGTGGAAATATGCGTGAATGGGCGTACCTTCATTGAAGGTTGCTCATCAGAGCTGGCAACTTGGCACGTAAAAATCTACTGCCAATCATTAGCGGACCGGAGTTCCGCTGTGGTGACCCCTTAACCGGGAAAAAGCCGAAAGACACAACAAGTCTAGCTGTTTTCTGTATTTGTCAGGCTAGCCACAATATTGGTGTAGAGAATTTACTGTGATTTCTGAACTCTGTAATGTCATTGTGTTGAAGTAATAAGTATCGTCTATTATTATTTATTATTAAATATTTTTTAAACCTTGCAACTGTGGCTGCTTTGTGTAGAGATAATTTAAGCTCTAGTGTACTTGCATGTGTTTGGTGATGCTGTACAAATCCACTCCAATTGCCATGCTCTTCCTCACACTTACTAATTGGATAATAATATTGCATAGTAAAATTGGACACCCTTTGTTAAGGGCATTTTTTAGTAGCTGATAAATAGTGGTTGGTGGCAGTGATTTTGACCTTATAATCTGGAGAGAAGGGGGCATAGCTGGAGAACCTGTGCCAGCCTTCGGTAGGAGTGTCTGTGTGTTATATATAACTCACATCTCAAAGTGTGTGTGTCAGCTACTTGAGGAGGGACACAAAGTACTGGTTGGACAGAGAGGGTGCTGGAGGTTTTGGCTTGCCCACTAGGCTGAGCTCTGTACCCTATAGCTGTGCCAGTGGGGAGTCTTATTGGGGATCTGGAGAGAAAGGAAAAAAACAGCCCCAGACTGACTGTGATCTCTGTGTGCTCTTAAGAGAAATTGTACTTTACTGTGTGTGTACTTGTTATCTTTTCCAATGTGCATGCCCCTCACTGGTGCTAGTGGTGAGGATTGAGACTCCTTGATTACTGGGCCAGTGCACTTGCATGACACACACACATGCGAGTTATGCCTGTTTATAAGTTGATAAGCGGTGTGCAAATGCAAGCCACATTGTTAACATCAGTAAAAATAATACCATATGGCATATGGAGTATTCCAACCCAGAAGCATGTGTATGCCAGTCCTACACTTACACCTGTATCCACAAGAATATGGCAGAAACAGTTGTTGTAAACTGCAATGTCAGAACAGTAAAACAAAGGTCGCACACTGTACTAGAACCCAGTACCATCTGTACTCCAGGAAGGGTTTTCATGATCATCAAGGCCATTAATTAAATATATCCATTGACTATTTTTGGCCTTCTGCTTCATAGGTGGTCCAACGTGCTTCACACAAACCTGATAAACATAGCCATTACCTGCTTGCGCTATTTGTGCTATGTGGCATATCATGCAAAACGTGCAATGAAAAACAAGAGGAATAAGAAAAAAAACCTTAGCAATGGACACATATCAGTGAAATAAGTGCCTGCTGTCACTTGTTAAGGCACTTTCTGTATGAATCCACCACTATTTACTTCATTACTGCATCAAGTTATGATATACAAGGATATGTTATAATATTATTACAGAATACATTCTAGGTTCAGGACTTAACTTGCAAATGCAGCAGTTGAGACAATTTTATTTCAGGCCTAGAATTTCCTTGTGTCTACTCCCATGGTATGGACGTATGTATGAAAAAAACAGAATCTAGGCTACATGGATGCTTTATAGCTTGCTGAATAGCTCCTTCATAAGGTTCAGCTGAAATCCCCCCTCCCCCCGACTACCCACCTGATAGTCCAAATGAATTACCGTATACCACAATCTGAATAACCATTACTAGGGAACAAGTTTTCAATGTACTTTCCAAGCCAAAAAACAGTGCATCGATGGGGCCCGATAACATCTCAGGATGCTTACTAGATATCATGAAACATAACCTCTCTGGTCCACTTGAATCACTTTTCAACTGGAGCCTACAGTCAGGTTTTGTGCCCAAATAATGGAATATGGTTACAGTCATTCCCCTGCATAAAGGAGGTCCAAACACTGATCAGGGTAAATACAGGCCCATAAGTCTGACCAGCCTCATATGTAAGGCCATGGAAAGAATCATTATGGACATGGTAAATGAGGACATATGTAACATGGAAACACTGGCCTTTCACAGTTTGGCTTTGTTAAAGGAAGGCATGCCTGTTAAATCTGGTGGACTTCATTGAGAGGGTCACCAAAGCAATGGATGTGGTGAAGACTGTGCATACAGCATACCTTGACCTGGCCAAGGCTTTTGATGCAATACCTATTCCATGATGCTCTCTGTCTCACCTCAGATCTAGTTTGCTGATCCCAACGTGTATGACATAATAAACACATAAACAGTACTCCAGCCAGAGTAAGAAACCCTAGAACAAGATCCATCAGACCGCAAAAATTCTTACTCATGCTTTGAGAAGCCTGGAGGGGGAAGGCGGGTGGGAATGTAAGAATGAAGTCGAGATGAACAACTCACATGGAATGTTATGGTAAGTACATAACTTCTTAATGTGAAGTTGTTCAATATCACCTTTCATTCTTACACATGGGTAGCATCCCAAGCATCATTCATCCTGGGTGGCTCACAGGAGTATATTCCTGATGATAGTGGAACCAAAGGAAGCCCTGTCCCTGGAGGCCCTATCTACTTTGTAATGCATGATGAAGGTATGAGGCTTAGACCAAGTGGAAGCTGCACATAAAGTGTCAAAAGACAGCCTAGCCATATAAGCTGAAGAAGCAGAAACAGCCCTAGTGGAATGCGCTTTCATGCTATGTCCTAATGGTTGATTCACGGAGAACTATGTGAATTTTATGCAATCAGTCAACCATTTGGAAAGAGTAACTTTTGATACTGGTAGCCCTTTCTTGGTGTCAGCATGAGAAACAAAAAGTTGTTCTGATTTTCTAAATTCTTTTGTTCTGTCCAAATAGAATCTTAATTGCCTGTGAACATCAAGTTTATGCAACATGTAATCCAACATGTTAGAATGTTTAGTGAAGAAAGTTGGGAGTTCAATAGTTTGGTTCAGATTAGCCTCTGAACATACCTTTGGAAGGAAGGAGGGGTTAGTCCTCAGTGACACTCTGTCGGGGTGAAAAATCAAATATGGGGGTTTGACAGATAAGGCCTGAAGTTCGGACACTCTACGTGCTGATGTAATGGATACCAAGAAGATAGTTTTCCAGGACAGACATTTTAGTTGGCAGGATGATGCTGGCTCAAAAGGAGGAAGAATAATTCGTGATAACACAAAATTCAGATTCCAGGGGGTAAAAGGTTGCCTAACTGGTGGTCTAAGATGTATGGTACCTTTTAAGGAGACTCTACATAATCTGTGAGACATTAGGTTAGAACCTTCCGATCCGATGTGAAAATTTGAAATTGCAGCCAATTGAACTTGTATGGTGGCAGCTGCAGCACTTTCCTTAAAAAGCTTAGTCAGGAATTCTAAAATGCTAGCAACTGGGGTGACATATGGGTCAATATTATTTTGCAAAGCCTAGAAGGCAAATTGCTTCCATTTGCTGGTGTATACCTTTCTGGTGGAAGCTTTATGAGAGGATACAAGGATATGCTATACCTCCGAGGAAAAATTGTGTGACCTGGCTAAGTTGGAAATTGAAGCAACCAAGCTGTCAATCTGAGGGAATGAAGAGAAGAATGAAGAGCACCTGATGAATATGTCAGGAGATCTGGAACTGGGTCCAGAATCCAAGGATCTTCTAGTTGGTAGAGTCGAAAGAAGGGAAACCAAATCTGTTGAGGCCAAAATGGGGCAATTAGAATTACAGTCCTCCCCAGGGCTTTGGCTTTCTGCAAGAATTTTGGAATCGGGAATTGGTGGGAAGGGCTATAGGAGTTCCAGGGGCCAATTGTGTATGAGAACATCCCTTGGGCTTTCCTCAGAAGGGGAATTCAGGGCAAAGTAGCTTCTGCATTTGGCATTCAGAGGGAATGCAAACAGGTTGCAGCAAGGCTGGCCCCATTTGCGGAAAATCATCTCCGCAACTTCGTCTTTGAGGGACCACTCATGCGGCATCAGAATGGCTCTGCTCAGTTTGTCCATGATCATGTTGGATTTCCCTGGAATGTGCATTGCTATCAGAAAGCGCCCGGTGGATACACGCCACTGCCAAACTCTCAGGGCCTCTCGACATAAGGGGAAGACTTGGTTCCCCCTTGTTTGTTGATATACCAGACCACAGACATGTTGTCGGTCTGAATTGCAATCGTCCCCAGAGGTCGAGAGTCATGGAAATACTGCAACGCTAAAGGTACCACTCTCATCTCCAGGACATTGATGTGCAACTGTGACTCTGTCTCTGTCCAGATGTCTTGGGCCATTCTTCTCTGAAACCCCCCCCCCCAACCCTATCAGAGAAGCATCTGTGCTCACCCTGGCTGATGGCGGGGGAAGAACAAATGGGCGGCCTACTGTTACATGATGGCTGCTCAGCCACCACTGAAGATCCTTTCTTCATGAATCTGTAATCATTATCAAGATTGAAATCAGATGTTGTTGGTAAGACCACTGGGTGAAGAGTAACCACTGAAGTATTCTCATGTGCATACGCCCCAGAGGAAATTCTGTGAGCGTTGCTGCCATAGTACCTAGTAGTTTCAACACTTGAGATGCTAGTACTTTTTTGCTTGTCAGAGTGTCTACCTATTGTCGAAGAGTGACTATTCTGTCCAGTGGCAATTTTACCATGGCAGTGGTGGTGTCTAAGTCTGCTCCGATAAAGGAGATACGCTGCGATGGTGACAATGCAGACTTGTCGAAATTTATAGTTATTCCTAGCTGAGAGCACAGATTGAGAGTATGATCCCTGGAATGAAGTAGGTGATGCCTGGAGGTGGTGGCGAGGAGCCAGTCATCCAGATACAGAAACACTCAGAATACTAGATGCCTCAGGTGAGCCATAACCACTGCCATGCATTTGGTAAACACTCTGGAGGCTGTCGTGAGACCAAAGAGCAGTGCTCGTAACTGATAGTGACTGGCTCCCAGACAGAAATGCAAGTGATCTCTGGATGGTGTGGCCATTTTGATGTGATAGTATGCATCCTTGAGATATATAGAGCACATCCAATTTCCCATTCCTAGAAATGGAAGAATCGATTGAAGCGTGACCATCCAAAACTTCTCCTTCTTTACAAACGTGTTGAGTCTGCTGAGGTCCAAGATGGGCCTCCAGTCCCCTGTATTCTTTGGAACTAAAAAGAATATGGAGTAAGTTCTGGATCCTTTTTGGTCTGATCAGACTGGCTGGATGACTCTTTTCCGGCAGTCTTTGAATTTCTATGGCTGCTTGATCCCTGAGACTGGGTAGAACTTCTGGGATTTTCCTTCGTATGGGGGGAGGGTTCTGCCAACGGAATGACATAACCTCTGGTAACAATTCTTTGTACCCAAGAATCTTTTGTAATCTCTAGCCAGGCATCTGGATACAAAGAGAAGTGACCCCCAACTGACTCCATAGTAGGACAGTCGGGCCTCCTTTCAGGAGCGCTGGTAAGGCTAGCCAAAGAACTGATCCCTGTCTCCCTGGTTTTGTGGACCCCCTCTGCCACTTGGATGGCATCTTCCATTATTACCCCCTCCTCTGCCCCTGGTGGGGAGTTCACTACGTGTGTTCTGAAAAGCTCCTTGGGCCTTCTGGAACCACATTTTTCCTCCCTTTTGCCCTTTGGGGTAAGGTCTAGTAGGGGTGGAAAAACAGACTCCTACGGCAGATAGTCTTTCCATCTTGTTCACACCTAGTGAGGGTCTCCTTGACTTTAGGCCCGAAAGGGGACAAGCCATCAAATAGGGTATTAACGAAGGAAGATTTGAAGGCTTCTGCAAAGGAGCATAAGCGCATCCAGGAATGTCTCCGAAGAGCTATTACTGAACCCGCTGCCCAACTCGAACCATCGGCTGCATAAGAAATGAGCCACATGGATGAGTTAACTATGGAATTAAGGGTATTGAGCTGGGATATCACCTTATCAGGCACACCTTCAGCTGTACTACCCTGTAGAGTATCTCCAAGCTCTTTTAGGAGATCTCTCTGAAGATGGGTAAATAGTTGAGCGATCGCATAGCAAAAGTCGCTGAACTAAAAATGCATTTCCCATACCTGTCCATAATCCTGGAATCTCTATTAGGAGGATGGATAGTAGAAGAGGTTTCAGACATCTCTTTCTTGGTGGCCACCACCACCACCATGGCATCAACTGGCACTCCCTTGGTAAGGAACATTTTGTCTTGAGGCGATGTAATAAACTTGTTGGGCCTCAGAAGGACAGGTTCCACAGTATCGGGAGACTCCCACGCCCTTCGAGCAACCAACTCCATTAGTTCATCAAAGGGTGGAGTACCCAGAAGGTGGAGGGTTGAGACTCAAAAGCCTTCAAAAGCACCGACTCATCATCAGTAGGACTAATGGACTGCCAGTCACCCCTCTGTTTCAGGACTTCAAGGATATCAGCAAAGGAGATATCCTCCGAGGGGGACCATGGGGACCCTCCTGACTTGTCTAAATCAGTGTCTGATGTGATAGACTCCTGTGGGGAGTCTAAATGCCTCCTCTTGCAAAGCTTCTTCCTGGGAACCTCATCAGTGGGAGTTTCTGGCTCTGGGTCTCGATGCTTTACAAGGACCTGTGATGTAGAAGTAGAAAGTGGCACTTTAGGGAGGAGGAGGAAGGCCCTGATGACGTAGAAGTCTTGGAAAACATATCCCTCCTCATGGCATCGAAGGCTCCACTGCTCTGACGCGAGGAAGTTGCCGGTTCTGAAGAAGATGGCATACTCCCCCAGCACCGACACAGCTGGCTCTGACCCAGAGGAAGGAGCCGAGCTCATCCATGCCGAAGCTCTGAGGTGAAGGGTTGGAACCCACCCATCAATTCGACTCCCCCCCCCCCAGAGCTGACCAGAGAGTGTTGGCTCCCAGACTTCTCGAATGGCAATGAAGTAGTCTGAGTTGACGGAGCTGATGGCACTGGAACAGGCCTCGGCTCTGAAGGTTCTACAATCGTCAGTTCCACCTCTTCCAGATCCGAAGGCCCTGCTCGGCTCACAGGAGGAGTAGACACAGTAGGTAAAATATTCTTCAGCTCCGAAACCAGTTGGGTCGAAGCTGATAACAATTTGGCTAGTGTCGGATTCTCAAGAAGCCTCTGCCCCAATTTGTCCACATCCACATCTGAGAGGGTCCTTGAAGAAGGAGTCGAAGGCATCGAAGAAGCCACTGACTGCAAAATGGGTGATTTCAAAGTTTCGGAAACCGGTTCCAAAACCGGGGACCAGCTCCGAAAAATAAGCCCGGTGCACGGGTTTGAAGACTGCAGAACCGGTGACCACTTCTCAGCAAGGCTTGGAACCGATGACTTCAGCTCCGAAGAAGCTTTAGAAGACTTTGATCCCTTCAATGATTTTGAAGTCTGGTCGGCCTTGTCCAACAATTCCTGGAAATCTGGTTTTAGCAAAACCCTGTCTACCAGTTTTCTCCTGCATTCCAGCAATACCCTGCTACTAAAGGAGTGACAAATGGAGCAGTTCTCCTGCAGATGGACTGCCCCAAACAGTAAACACAACTGACATGCAAATCAGTTATAGACATTTTCTGCCCACACCGGGCATTTCTTAAATCCAGACTTTTGTTTTTCTCTCTCGTTATGATCAGCCATATTAGAAGACAAAGATTATATATATATATATATATATATATATATATATATATATATATATATATATATAAATCTAACACATACAATATAATTGTCTAAACACAAACCACTCTAATAGTGGAATAGTTAACAACGCACACAAAAAATTCTAAAGCTGCAAAGACTACAACAGCTATTATCTAGTCAAACCCTAACTAAGCTACAAATTTTTCTAAACTTTAAATTTTCCTAACTTTTTAAAAAGGATAGGGGAAGAAACCAAAACATGGCCAAGCAAGGCCTAAGAGCAGCCGTTCTATAAGTACGAAAAATTGTCAAAAAATAGTAAGGATAGAGCCTAACAAAAAGCTAAGGCTAACTAGCCAAGAAATACACTTTTTATAGAAAAAGTCTTTAAAGATAACTATTCAATAACAATTAGAAAATAGAAGTACTGGCCTGAGCTCTCTCTCAACCTCTGATATGTTGCAGCAGCAAACTAGATCTGTGGTGAGACAGAGAGCATCATGGGATAGGGGCTTGGCCTCGAGCTACTCTAAAACCTCGAGCTTGTGAAAGTGGCCAACTCGGAGCCAAGGGATCGGCTCCGAACCCATGTGTAAGAATGAACGGCGAGATTGAACAACTTCATATTATATATTTTCAATCACCACAGGCTGTGACTTATTTGAATCTAATATATGTTGTACTGTTAGTATTGTATGTGTACAACTATATGCATTACCTACTTAAAATTAATACCATTAAGTAGCCTGCAAAATGCAAGCATCCTGATGATGCTTACTGATTATGAAATATTGCAAAGAAATGTATATCAGCACAAGGATACAAGTGGGTTATAAGCAGGTACAATACCAGTGTCAAACTACAGGTTGTACCTCACAATCTGCAAGCACTGTCAGAGAAGATAATCTTCTAAGTATGTGAAAAGCAAGCTAGCAGGCTAAGCAAACCCAATTACTCACAGCAAAACAAATCCACATACAAAAACTAACACATCACAAACAACAACCAAACCACTAAAAGCTGTACATAAAATGTCTACTCTTCCACTGTCATTTAGATTTTAGAGTACATTTCAAAAACTATGTGCTGAAAAAATGGCTTAATGCTACATGATATTTCCACATTTTGGGATTTAAATCACAATTTTAAATACAGCTATAGTGTGATCATTTCACTTACCTTACTTATGCATGATGGGTATTATTGCATTCTAAACAATATACATGTTAATATGAAAAATACAGGCCTGTAACAAGGACAAAACAAAAAAAGTAATCAATGTACGTCTCTCCTGCCATTGCTCCTCCTGGAGCCTGTGTACCTGCTCAAATTCATACCTCTCAACCATATGGAGCAAGAAATGTGAACAAAGCCATACATAAAAGTGGGACAAAGGCCCAAAAAGACAGACAGTTTTTAAATATTGCTCTAACAATCTTAGAAAGTTGATAAAATAACAGGTTTTGCATTAGCATGAATTTTCTGAAGGGTGTGAAGTCTGAAACTCAAATATTTATCATTATTTTCTAACTTCAGTCTTTAATGATATGCTACTAATTTGACAGAAAAAACACAATTTTATGAAAAACGGATCAAAAATATGAGGCAAAAATCTGGGTATTCTGCAAAAATCTTTACAGTTGAGAGGTATGTGTTCGATACTCACAGCATAATTACTGGTCCTGTCTTCATCACCTGAAAAAAGAAAAAAGCAATTATAAATGATGTATTCCTCAAATACTTTTCACAGAAAATATACAATAGATAATCACTATACACAAGATTTTCATCTTTGAACACAGATTGGAAGATGACATTCAAACCTGCAACTGTGATGTATGTCCTAACTCTAACTTTAACACCTACCTGTGTAGCTAATCCATCTTGACTGGAAGTGTGTGTTGTAAATGCAGCGAAAAGACTTAGTAATATGACATCACCTGGATGGTGATGTTCTACTAATATGTATCCTAGCCTAGGATTTCAAGGACTGAGCATGTGCTGCACAAGTAGGTAAATAGTTAGCTAAAATAATTAATGTCAGTACTATGGTCAGAAACATTACCAGTAATGGAAAACATACATTCCTCAGACAGTGGGACACTGCCATGTATTATACAGCTTCTGTTAATAGAACCATACAGATTGCTGTAGATGACGGACACAGTAAGGCATGTAAGAGGACTAAGATATTCCCTGGCAAACTGCACATCACAAAGCAAATATACACATTTTCCCTGTGTTCTGCATTTCATCTGTAAGTCTCCCATTTCACTACCTCAAAAGATAAGGATGGTGTTGTTCTTGAATTGAATGTAATAATTAATGATAAAATAGAACTTGATAGCACTTTTAAAAATAATACCATATTGCAAAAAAAACCAAAAAAACAATTAAATTAAAAAAAAAACTTTTTCAGACATATAACAGTCTGCAGCAAGCTTTACTAACTCTGTAGTTAAAGAGCTGCTATTAACAGAACATTACAGGTTATGGACATATTCACAGGAATTCCATGAGTAATCGAGTTATTCATAACCATGCACAAAATAAACGTTAATGTCAATAAGTGCAATATGCTTCTCTGCATAACTGCTATGGGTGAAATAAACCAAAAAAAAAGAAAGAATTTATTGATATATTTCCTCTCTGTAGATTGGAGCTCACAGCAAGACAAAATGCAAACAAGCTGGTTCATTTCCTTACAGGGCAAGCTAACAGGGATCACATGTTTTTTCTTAAATAACAGGTACTGCTTGTGTTTATTCAAACTCCTGTTGAGAATGTATGAATATAGAATCTTCCAATGCGTATTGGCCATTATACTCTAAAGAAATAACAGCTATCAATACATAACTGAAAACATATATGTAAACAATTGGACAGGCATTCCTTTGGCTTAAAAAACAGCACTGTAGTAAGAATGTTCACTTTATTGGGACAAATGAATTAATGAAGGTATGTATAAGTTTTTATTTAGACATATACTGCTACCATAGGCAATACTGTCATATTACAATGGACAACTACGAAATGCAGAGTCATCAGTGGCCTAGGCACTCTAGGCATCAGCGACGCACGAAGACCGTGGATGTGTGAACTGATGTCGTTATATGTTGTTAAACAGATGTACATCTACAAAGTTCATAATTATGTATATCATAAACATTATTAAATAAATTAACAGCATGGGAATCAAACCCATATTTATATGGGGAGCAGTTACCCTGTCTAGTTAATTATCCCAATGAGCTGATTGTCATAGCAGCTATGTAATCATTATAAAAAACAACTATCTAATATATAATATGGGACAGAGATAGGGTCTATATTACATAGATGAACGCTTAAATGTTAGAATCTCTAACGGTCGACCTTTAGAGAGCGAACATTTAAATGTTAGAATATGTTAAAAAATTAAAAAAAAAACTAAAGGGTGCAAGCAGGGAGGCAAGGCCTCCTGCACCCCCCACATGGGGGACTGCGCCCACCACACTGCCCGCTACTTAAATATACCAACTCAAAAATCACGCTACAGTGTAGGGAATTCCCGTTTCTGCACTGTAGTGCACTGAAGTGGGATCTCGGAGTTGGTATATTTAAATAGCGGGGGGTGTGGGGGGTGCAGGGGGGCTAGCCCCCTTGCTAAAACACTTTCCTTTTACTTTTTTTTAATTTTATTACATATTCAAACATTTAAATGTTCGATCTCTAAAGGTCGACTTTTAGAGATTCAAACATTTAAGCGTTCGTCTATGTAATATAGACCCCCAGAGATATATCTCTAAATTCTGTAGGAATGCTCTGGTATATGTAGAGTAGTCACACTGTAGGGATACACAGGCTGTCTCTGTACCTCAGCAACCCTCTGACAAAGCTCCGCAGTGGCACTCCAATGCAGGTCATCATAGCAATGGCAAACCTGTACTCCATTCCAGCAGATCCCATAAGTCTTCAGCACTCCCTTGCAATTTGGTTCCAGATGTCGATCATTGTGAAGTTGCTTGGCCTGGCTCTCATTTGAAGCTCCACTCCAGCATAGATGATCAGCATCTGGGTGGTCTCCTCCTCAGTCCAGTTGAATGCACAGACATGTCTCAGCCTCATGGAAGTAGTCATCTCGATCCTCCAATGGAAAATGTATGATAAATGCAAAATGTGAAAAAATGCTCACTGAAGTACCACTTAGTTCACAGGTAGCAATGGTCTGATCTGTAAATGTATCAAACTCAATATTTAAAAGTAGCAGTTATGCCACATTATTTGATCCTTGGAAGATAATGGGCACATGCCACACATGGTATCGTTTAATGATACCTATTGGGTACTTGTGCAGTGCACCTGGGTGTTAAGCCACATGTAGCCAATTTACTTGGATGTGTGCAAATTAAATTCCAAAACCTTGAATTTTAATGAACCTCATTAATTATGCATGGCACAAATGGTACTTAAAGATGGGTGTACATTAGGTGCTCTTACATCCAGTGATGCTGAATCAGAGCTAAATTGGCACCTGCTAGCATTTCTCTTTTGGGGAATATTATATCTGTTAAAATTCTTCATTCGCAAAGGTACCTGTTTAAATGTATTTTTATTGAAAATGTGTTCTTTAACAAAAACTGTTGTAAGTTACTGGACTGATGTTTGACTGACCTTTACGCATACTGGTAGTACCATTCTCATTCATTGATCTCATTCCCGTATGCAGTTGTACAGGCAGATTTACATTGCAAATGTGAACAGTACATAAAGACAGAGTTATGGATCACCAGTATCTCTTACTGGCAATTCTGTAAACGCTGTGGTGTAAGTACAGAAACACACGTATTCTGACACTATCTGTATGTACTATGTTCTTTTGCTGTTACGGATATTTCTTTATTGATGTTTCTTAATAAAAGTCCTAATATTATGTCCTTTTTCTGTTACGGATATTTCTTCAGTGATGTTTCTTGCTGTTACAGATATTTCTTCATTGATGGTTCTTAACAAAAGACTAATAACTAGTGATTAAATGTACAAAGGATCCATAATGTCTGTGGCCTGCCTACGGATCCTGGGCTTTTCTGATGTTTTCCATAAGTCGTTCAATTGTTTCTTAACAAAAATCTTAATATGTCTTTTTCCTGCTATGGATATTTATTCATTCATTGATGGTTCTAAACAAAAGTCTTACAACTAATGGCTCAATATACAAAGGATCTGTACTGTCTGTGTCCTATGGATCATGAGGTTTTCCAGCACTTTCTGTAAGTTGTGCAATTGTTAGTTTGTGTGGTAATTTAATGTGAAATGCACGCAGATTCATCTGGGATGATACTGTTGTCTAGGGACTGACATTCAGCAGATATGTAGTGTAAGGGGTTCTAATCCACCACACAACCTCTAAAGATATTTATGTTACTGTAGGCATTGTTACTTTTTATTTGTCACATTAGTATTTGTCATAGACAGTGTTTTATAGACTTTTCATTGCACAGGAATGCATACTGTTTATGGTGACATATGCTGTCCACATAATTATTTGCATAATGGGGCTCCTACAGGATTATGATCATGTGCATATTAATGTCTTTCAGATGGCCAGCCATCCTAAGGGTGACAGTTTCTCCCCACAAGAAAATGACATACTAAATGCTCTCCAACAACATGGAAGAAGACTCATTGGCCATGCAGGGAATACAGTTTGGAGAAGTGAAGTGTCGATCAGCCTCACCAACATGCTTAATGCAGTTGGAGGTCACATCAGATCCCATGAGGCCTGTTCATAACACTGCTCAGACATGATCCTCTGTGCATCCAACAGGGTAAGATGATATGAGAGATTGAGGAATGCCACCAGCGGTGAACCACCATTGACCCCCCCCCGATGACATCACAATATTCTGGCCTACCTGCATACAGCAAGAGGGGGGCAATACATACCTAGGGTGGGATAGAAGCCAGAGTTCCAAGCTGAACATGTATGTCTTTCTTTCCATGACATGGCTGAGTATCGATAGAATCACTGCATATTGCTGTAGCATGCATGTTCATGTATTGCAATTTTTGATTTACAGCAGCAGATTTGAGACGTGTACACAGATCCACACAGGGTGAGGATGATGAACATCAGTTTAATGTCAGGTAGTCATACAACTGCAGTATAGATAGAGCAGTGCAACCATTTTAAATGCTGTCTGCATTAGTATTCACAGATCCGTCTACTTTTGGACAACACCAGAGAATGGCAAGTGAGTGCCTCCATACTATATTACTGCAACCACTACCTGTTATTGCCTCAGCCTCATGTCATGGCACTGCTGTTTTCTGTCATATTATTAATTTTCTAACATTGTACAATACAGGTACATCCGGTGGTGGCCCAAGCTGTGCAGGTCCAAGTACAGACAAACCAGGTAAGTTACTGCAACAGGTTCATAGTTTGCATCAATGTGTAGTAAACATGTGATACATGGCATTAATGTCACTATTTTTCAACACAGGGCCATCTGGCCAACAGGTGCAATGTCCATCATGTGAGTATCTGCAGCCCCTGTTACTGTGCTGTCTATGTCATGCTACCAGTATTGTTTCGGCTAAATACATGACTGTGTTGTTTTTTTCTTTACTTTCCCACTGTAGGTTCTACAGTACAATGCACAAGCTCTTCACAGCGGGAGTCTGTCAGGGATCGCTATTAACTCTGATTCATACATGTCATTGCTGTTACTCCTGTTGTTGTCCTCCATTATACTTTCTCCTTCCCATTTCTAGGCTAGACTGCATCAACCTTATCAATAATGATGTGGTGATACAGTCCAGCCAAGATGGTGACAGTGAAGTTCATGCAACTGTAGCCTTAGAGGTGGAGGGAAACTTGTCTGGCCATTTTGAGAATAAGGAGACATTGGACGGTGAACAGAACGAGGCCACTGAACAACAGAAGTTGAGACTGATGCAGATTTTTGACAGTTCCCCACAACTCTTTAATAGTGGCCATCGCAGTAGATGTAGGCATGCAGATGGTGTGCATGGTCAGGTATCTGAGGGTGTCTGCCTACTCCTACAGGCAGTCCAAAGAAAAAAATGGAGAATTCCTTCACTGAAGATGCACTGCCCACAAAAATCCAGCAAAAGTATCAGTCAAAATGCAATACAGCACCAGGCTGAAAACACAGTTGTAATTCAATAGGACAAATGCAATAAAATCCAAAGAACATGAGCACTTTTGGGTCCAAGCCCTTCATCAGATAACATACAGCTAAAAACAGTCAATTTTTAAAATACATAACAACTAATCAAGTTTTAGTATTTTACCCTCCCTTTTCTTAGAGCTGGTTTTAAAGGTATAACCACATTTAGACCAGGGGTTCTGTCTGCTGAGAGTTCAAAAATCCATTTAATTTCACTGAACTCAGTGTGGTTGCTCATGTCCCCCCTAAAATACACAGGAATTACTTGCAAAACCACGAAGTTAAAAGTATGGTCTAGGTTGCTTTTAATATGTTGTTATATTGCACTGTGTTCCTTTCTTAATCTAATGGAAGACAAATGACCAAAAATTCTGTCTTTTAACATACAATTTGTCATACCCACATAAAAGGAACTGCAGTGTTTTACAATTAGCTAAATAAATCACATTTTGTGTTCTGCAGTCAGCATATTTATTGAAAAAGTATCCTTTTTTAGTGATGGGATGTATGAAGCAATTATTCTCATTAATATATGTACAGGCTTTACAATGCCTACATTTGAAGGTCCCTTTCCTTTGTGAGATTAGTCCATCATTTTTTTTCATCTCATTCATGACATAACAGGTCTTTCAGGTTCTTACTTCTCCTAAATCCAAACGTGGGACAATCCCCAACTATTCTTGCTATTTTTTTTCAACTGTCTGGAGCACCTTCCAGTTATGTTTTATTATCTCACATATCCCTCCTATGTTACTACTAAATGTCAACATAACCATGTTTCATTACTTCATTACCATGGTTTTGCTCTACCCCTTCTATTTTGCTTATTTTGTCTTATAATACTTTTTACCTTTTCCTTATTATAACCCCCATGGCATAAGTTTTCTTCTAAACTTTTAATCTCATGTTCAAAATGCCCCTCATCTGTACAGATTCTAGATATTCTATCCACCTGTCCACTAACTAGATTATAGGATGCATACTATTGCATGCTAATAGACTATTCTTCCAACATTCTATTTTGTATAAGGAAGTATGCAAAATACCTCTATCATCCTTCATGAGATGGACATCCAGATAATCTATCTGCTGGCTGGAATGGTTCATGGTGAACCTGAAGAAACATGTACTGGAATCCAAATATGTTATGAATTGTTTTAGATTCATAAGATCACTTTTCCACAGAAGAAAAATGTCATCCACAAATCTTACATAGAAGCAGTGGCGGCTGGTGACTTCAAATTAAAGGGGGGCTGCAAGAGACAGCTGAATGGGTGGGGCCAATGGGAAGGGGTGTGACCAACTAGAAATGGTGGAGCTATGCTCAAAACCATAACAACTGGAACTTTAATTAAATACGCTGCCCTGGGTGCCAAACCGTCATTACAAGAGTCCAATCAAGACAAAATGAAGTGTAGAAGAAAAAAATATTTCAGTGCATTGGCTACATGACAACTTACTTAATATCTAGATGGAAACACAAAGGGTGTGAGGCATAAAAAAATAAATTGCTTTTTAAATAAATTACTGGAATGCCAATCAAAATCAAGTATACAAAAAAACAAGCAGCACTCAGCTCAAACAACTTCTCCTTGTACTGCAATTCTAATTATAATTTATATTCAGCTTTATAAAATTACCAAGTAAAATGCTGAAAGTAGCAATCTCTGTGATACCCCCACTTGTAAAAATGTTTCTTATCCAAAAACGACCTGCTGCCTGACAACTTTTGACTTGTTTCATGGAGAACACATGATCAAAGTAAAAAATGAACAGCGAACAAGAAACAAGCTCAAGATAAATTGCTTAAAGGATTACTGCACAAGTTATGGACCACGCATTCTGTTTAGTTTATGGGTAAAGCCTGCAAAGATAACTGCAAGTCTCCAACAAATGTAATGAGCTTCTGAAAATACAGTAATCCTGTCCTTTATTACAAATACTGTCATATGCATTTCAATACCTAAGGCTTATCCGTTATCTAGTTATGTAAATATTCTCTGCATGGCAACAATGAAAAGGCTTTCAATGTTGGTAATTCTTTAACAGTATGCTTATTAAAGCTTACTTGCATCTTACAATCTCCGACAAGCTTACCTGATGGTCATTAAAGCATTGCTACTTTAATACAGAGCAACAGGGCACTGCAACATCATGCATTTTCTGAATAATAAGAAGCATAAATCAACAGTATAAAAGTATGACAGAAAACCAGAACATTCTGCATAATCAAGGACAGATGAAAAGCTACGGTCACACTTGCTGTCCACCTTGGATGGGGGAATACTCTGCACACTTACACTGCATAACTGCTTCTTGCATTGCTTGGACACATCCAGAACCACTACAATGGGGAGTGGAGTGCAACAAGTAGGTCACAGTTTGAAATGTCTCTGGCTGACGGTGATGGCTCTGACACTCATACCTCTCAACCTCAGAGCAAGAAATCTGGACAAAGCCATACATAGAAGTGGGACACAGGCCCAAAAATAAAGACAATTTTTAAATATTGCTCTTATAAACTTAGAAAGATAATAGAATAGTAGTAGGTCTTGCATTAGTATGAATTTTTGAAGGGTATGAAATCTGAAACTCAAATGTCTGCCATTATTTTCTAACTTCAATCTTTAATGATTTGCTACTAATTTGCCAGAAAACCACAATTTTATGAAAAACAGACCAAATACGTTATGCAAAAATATAAAATTCCCACACAATACAGCTGGGAACCTGTCAAAGAAGGAACACCTTTTTAAAATCAGTACTGTTAACTTGAGCAGCTGACAAAATAAGAGCATCTAAATGCATTTCTGAAATAAAAGCAATCTATAACTCTGATCATTACAGTTATTTATAATTGTAAACCCTCCACGTTTTCTTCCAAAATTGCCATTTTGCAGAGGGATTATTAAGGGGAGAGCAACATTATGAGCCAAAATTGGAGACAGTTGAGAGGTTTGGATATTCCTAATTCTATAAAACGATTTATTTGCACATACCTCTCAACCTCTTAATGCAGGAAATCTGGATATGGCCAAATATATTGGGGGAACATACAAACAGTACTAAAAAGACAGTTGATAGAATAACAGGTCTTGCTTTAGCATGCATTTTTCTGAAGGTTATGATGTCTGAAACTCAATGTCTGTCATTATTTAGTGACTTTATTCCTAAATGATTTGGCAGAAAACCACAAATTTTATGAGGAACAAACCAAAAATAAGAAGCAAAAATCTATCCATTCTGCAAAAGTCTGGACAGTTGAGAGGTATAGTTCAGCCGGGGCTGTCTGAGTTTGCTGCCCTCCCCCCCCCCCTCACAAAATCATGGTCGAATGGAGCATCACCCCACAGCCATTCCAATGTCCCATTCCTTGGTTATTTCGCCTCATTTGCCATAAACACTGTAATGTGCATACTGCTTTACTTCTGCGATGATATGGATTTCATTTGAAAGTTTTATTTTATATTTTACAGCATAAACCCTAATAGATATCTGCTAAACAAAGCAATGCAGTCTCACAATGAAAATAGACTTAGCATTAAAACTTCTCTGCCCTTGAAACTCACATTCATTGAAACAGCATTGAAACCCACATTCAAAGATAATACATTTTGCCAGTGGCAGATAAAGATTAATTTTGGGCTGTTTTCAAATCATAGGCCCCTTGAACATGAAACATACACATGTTCTTTGATACACCTTCCTGATTGTATTCAATTATATTCCTTGTACAATACAGTACAGTTGAACTGCCCAATTCAGAACATTTCCATCATAAAAGTCTACTCAAACTTCAACAGTCCACCAGTATCAGTAAATATGCACAATCTCTGAAGAAGTAAGCCATCTAAATAAATTCCACATTAAAGAAATCTGTTAACTAATGAAAAGGTTTACTGCTAGCAAACAACTCTATATATCATTCTTTCATCTAAAAAATAAAGTGCCTGTTGCCCTTGAGGAATAAATTGCTTATGTTGCATTAAAAAAAAATATAATGCTAGTAATATTGCAATAGGGAATGGATTGCAAACTGATAACAGGTTCATAGTTACTAGGTGTCTTCGCCAAAGAGGACTGCAGCTTCCATCCCCTTTAAAACAGAGTACAGTATCAGCAATGGATCTACCTACTGTGGGAGTAGAGCCCACAGCCTTCTGCATCAAAAGTAAGTACACTACCTGTTGTGCTATTTACATTGTAAGCAGACTTGGCATAAGCAGCACTAAACTTTTGTTCCCCTGCAGCTCTCAGCTCCTTGTAAAATCTACTCGATGCTCAGCTGTATCTCTGAACTTTGCAGCACAAGAAATCTGGACAAAGCCAAAATTTATTTGGGAGGGGGGAGACAAAAGCCCAAAAACCAGGGACACATTTTAAACATTGCTTGTATAATGTTGGAAAGCTGCTAGAATAAAATGCTGTGTTACCACCATACATTTCATTGCCAACTATTGAACCCAGGTCTCTGTGCAAAACAGCCAGAACAACATACCACTATGCCAAATCATCTATTTTTATGAAAGAAAGGAAGACTGAAACTTAAATGGCTACCATTTAGTGAATTCAGTTCTCACCATAGCTGTCAACATCTTAGCACAAAACATCTGAACAAAGCCAATAATGGGGGAATACAGCCCCTAAACATATTGAGTGAGTTCAGTTATAACCATAGCTCTCAACCTTGGCACAAAAAACTTGGACAAAGTCAATAATGGGGAGATACAGTCCAAAAAATAGGGACAAATATCCACTGAGGACACCAGAGCAAACCCACACAAACAAAGGGAGAACATGCAGACTCCACACAGAAGGCACCCCAGCCAAGAATCAAACCATACAACCCATAGCTGTCAGGCAACACTGCTACCACTGCACCACTGCACTACTGTCTGTTGTAAGTAACAAAAATACAGAAACCACATATTTTATGAGGAACAGAACAAATATGAGGCAAAAATCTGCAAATGTTTCAGAAATGGTGGTGGGTAGGGAATTCAGGCTCTTGTCACTTGCCACTTGGGCCCAAGGTACAGGGTTCAAGCCTTATTCTCTACCCACCACCATGAAGCAACTGGGGCATTTCACACACACATTCTCCAGAATGGACATGTGATCTAGTCTCGGTCCTGTTTCCCCGATCTCCATATGGTGATCCTGTACTTGGTCCTCCATACTGGTGTGATCCTGCAGCTGTCCTGTCCTCCATACTATCCTGTGCATACTGGTCTTGGTCTGATGTGAGGAGGCTGGAGCCTCCTGCTATTGGTCCAGACTGCAGGCAATGCAGTCTGGTGACCTTCTGGTTTGTGCAGTTGTCACCACACAGATCTCTGGGTTGGAAGGGTGGAGTTTACTCCCTTCCCTATCTGGACTGCCTAACTGAGCAGTCTGGAGCTCAGGAATGCCTGAGCATGCGTGCTTGGAGTTCTGGTCTGTCTAACACAGCAGCCAGGAACTAAGCACGCATGCGTGGAGTCCGAGATTTTTTTTTTATTTTTATATGTTCTACGGGGGACTGGGGACTTTATTTTATGCACAAGTGGGGGACCCATTTTACAGGTGGGAGGGCGGCAGTCCCGCAGTCCTATAGCATGAGCCACCCCTGCATAGAAGCATAATGCTTCCTTCCATTCATGGTCAACATTTAAAACTACTGTGTTTTCCCGATATGCCAGGACAAGATTTGCATAAGTATTGGCACATGGTGTGCCCATTGAGATACCCTGTCTCTGATGATAAAAGGTATTCTGGCAGACAAAGACATTAGTTTTGAGTGTCAATTTTAATAGTTCACATATCAAGCTTCTCTTGTTAACATCCAAGCCATTTATATTAGTCAAAATTATGTCAATAGCATTGATTCCATATTCATTATTAATAACAGTGAACAAATCCTTAACGTCTAATGTCACCATACTATCCTGAACAGTTTTCTACTTTCATCTTCTCATATAGCATTGTTAAAAAATGCTCTGTATCTTTCAGGATATTGGGATATTGTCTGTGTTCCTGTACTTACCCAATAGTAGTCCCTTAGGTATTTCACCTTGCTGGAATGCAGCCCTCAGTCCACTTTCCCTCCATATGGCAGCATTATCGACACCAGGGTGTGTTGTCATGTTTGTTATGCTGCCATCTGCTGCAAACAAAACCTGGCAGTTGATGGATGGCCAGCCCTCTCTGTTTATGTAACATTCTGCTTCAGGATGTACTGATACCTTGATAGGTATGTGTGTACAATCTATTGCACCGAGTACATGGGGGAAGTTTGTGATGTTGTAAAATGTGTGCATTACAGTTCTTTGCTCCATGGGGATAGAAAGTGTATGTAGTCATCCACCTTGCTATACATTGCTTTCAGAAATTTGCCAGGATACTGCTGGCGGCTGTCTGTGACACTACCACAACATCCACCATATGTCTCTGGAATGTCCCAGATGCAAATACACACACTGTGGTTTCAAAGGGAATGCAATTTTCATCCATTGTCTGCACAGACATGTGTGGGGCACACATGTTGCAGACAGTCTGCACCTAGTTGTCTCCCTAGCTGGTACCAGTCGATTATTTACTGGTCTGACAACTGGTTTAGTTGCAGCCTTGCTCTGAGTCTAGTTGGTTGCCTTCTAAGGTGCACAGCCATTGCCTCATTTATGGCTTGCATCACTGCAGCTTGTTGCAGTTCATTAACATGAGGATGCAATTTTATATATTTTTTTCTTTTGCTATGGATTTTAGCAAAATCTATAGTATTTGCTTTAATTCCTTGGGGTCCATAAAGTGTACACCAAGGATTTCAGAAACAGAGTTGGTGTGGCAGTTTGCTGTATTTAAGTTGTGTTGTGTGTGCACAATGTGTTAGACTGGCATGCACGGAACTCATAATTATCCTACGCAGAATATCTAAGTATTGGGTTAGCCTTCAGTGTGTCTTCTGAAATTGCTTCCATAGCAGGTGGGCTGAAATCTTCCTTCAGCATGCTGTGCTGTCTGCAAATAGCTTCCTTGAACTTTATGAATAGGTTCATAGGTTGGTACTAGGCTATCGGCCCTAAGGCCTATGCAAGCCTAGCCATAACAATTCCCTGGATATTTCTTCCCACAATATTTACTTCTCTAAGCCCCAGTCTAGCAGGGTGACTGACATGATCCCCGGGGTAAATTTCCTATCTCCTATGCAATCATCAAGGTTCCTTTTGAAGAGGGCCAATGAGGCGCTCTGCTTGACATGTATGGGTAGTCTATTCCAGAGTATGGGGAGTCTCTTGGTCAGGAACTTATCCCTTCATGTTTTGTTCATTGTGATGATAAGGTTTAGATCCCTGGAGCGTGTGGCTCTGAGGGACTGGGATTTCTTTAAGTGGAGCATATCCAACAGCTCAGGGTTTAACATGTAGATGCCAAACAAGAGTGGTCCCAGGACTGAACCCTGAGGTACTCCACTTGTCACTTGTCTGGAGCTGGATTTGGAGTCGGCTACTTTTATAGTTTGGGTTCTGTCAGTAAGCCATTTGGCAACCCATCGAGTGACGTAAGGATTTATGCCCAGCTTAGTAAGTTTATCTATGATTCCAGAGTGGGGGATGGTGTCGAAGGCCTTGGCGAGGTCCAGATAGGCTGTGTGGACCACCTTACCCTCGTCCACAGCTCTGGAGACTGATTTGAAGAAGTCAATCAGATTCAGGAGACAAGATCGGTCCTTCACAAACAAAAACTGGGTGGGGACCAGTGTTTGAAGGTTGCCAATGTCTTTGTTTATAAGTTCCATGATAATGCGTTCCATGCCCTTGCATATCAGGCTTGTCAGACTGATGGGACGGTAGTTCCCAGGATCCAAGGTGGATCCTCCCTTGTGGAGCGGGATAACTGTAGCTGTGCACTACTCAGTGGGCAGTGAGCCTGAGGTGAGGCTATGATTAAACATGACACTTAGGTGAGGTGCCAGTTCATTTTGTAGTTCATGTAGTACACAGCCTGGGATGTCATCTGGTCCCATGGATGCTGTATTCTTAGCTTTGGAGAGTGCAGTTTCTACCTGTGTGGCCGTGATTATTGGAATTTGACAATCTTTTGGTATTGAGATGGGCCCTTTAGGGGGTGAGAGGGGGGTGAAGTTGGCACTAAATTGATCTGCCAGGATATTGGCAATATCCTTGGGATCAGTTTATTTAATGCCATTCTGTTGTAGCTCAGAGCAGATCTGAGCATTGCCATTTAGATTCTTGACATAACTATAGAATGCCTTGTGGTTGTCTTTGGAATCTTTGGCAATTTTATTTTCGTAACTAGCTTTTGAGGACTTTATGAGGGATCTCAGCTTCTTACTGAGGCTGGTGAGGGAGTTTTTTGCATCCTGGGATTTTCCTCTTTTCTGCAACAGTTTCTTCCTTCTGTTGTATAGTTTGTTTATAGCAGGGACCACCAGATTGGCTTCCTTTTTGGAGAAGAGCATCTTGGTTCTATTTGGGATGTACGATTCATGCAGTGGATGTGCTCGTACAGTGCCTTAGTGTAGGATTCTGCAGTTGAACTTCCAGATCCCGTCTGCGTGGGTGTTGTGAAGTTTGTCACTTCTGACTTCAGTAGCATGAAGTTGGCTTTGGAGAAGGTTTTTAAGGAGGTTTCCTTACTGGGGGGTGGGGGTGGGATGTGGATGTCAAGGGTGATTTGCTTATGGTCAGACCAATGAGGGAGTGACCACTGGTGTGGAGCATCTATCTCCCATGTTGGTAATGACCAGGTCTAGGATATTGGAGCCCCTGGTGGGACAATGGATTAGTTGATCCAGAGCATTGGAATTTATGAATTCCAAGAACCGTTGGGAAAAGGAGTTGGTACCCGAGTAGTTTTCCCAATTAATGGCAGGGTAGTTGAGATCACCCAGTATTAGGCTGTCTGGTTGTATCTTAATATTTTCCAGTATGTTTAGAAAAGTGTAGTGAGAATCTTGGGGCATGGTGGGGGACCTGTAGCAAGCTACAATTTGGATTGCAGTTTTACCTAGTGTTAGTTGCACCTGGAGAATTTCAGATGCATTGTGTTGGGCAACTAGCCTGGAGGTGTGATTATCCTTGGTGAATATGGACACTCCTCCACCTTTAGTGTTTCGGTCTTGGTTTTGTGGCCGAAAAGTGTGGTAAGAATTGTAGCCTGATATTGCAGGGTTGCTCTCTGGAGCCTTGAATCAGGACTCAGTTACTGCACAGATATCGATGTTCTCCATTTTTAGGAGAGCCTCGAGAGAGTGCATTTTGAGGTTTAGACTTCTAGCATTGAGTAGCATTACCTTCAGATTTTGCATGCTTGTATCTGTTACAGTAGTGGTTTTATCCTTTGAACCTTGCCTAAAAAGGCACTATAGGGGTGGCAAGAGCTTTAGCCAGTAACCTGAATCCCAGGGGTGACAGGTGCAGACCATCTCTGGCAAAGCATCGTGGTTTGTCGATCATGTCTTCCCAGGCAGACAAATACTGGATCCCCTTTGAATGACACCAGAAGCTTAGCCAATTGTTGAAGTCAATCATTTTGTCCTTATACTGTGGTGTCATTCTGGGCGAAGGCAGGATGCTACTCAGGGCTAGGGTCATACCTACCTGGGTCACATGATCCAAGAGCTCTTCCACATCTCATTTCATGTAGTCCAGGGAGGTATGTCTCAATTCATTCACTCCAGCATGGACAATGACAGAGTCGGATTTGTACTTGTGGAGTGACTTGAGTGCATGTGTTATGTGGTGGATCTTGGCACCCGATAGACAGCTGACTGTAATTTTCTCTTTGTTCAGCCTGGTGAGTGGAAATTCGGACCAAAGAAGAAAATCGCATGCACACTGACAGGTTTGAACAGTGATTTATGGTTACTGGGGGAGAAATAACAGAGTAATGGGATACTGTTATGGCTGGGAGGGACCTGATCCATTACTCTACCTGGGGTCCCATTTGGCAATGATCTGGCTCTGGTGGAAGGCAGTATAAAAATAAACTGTTCATTTCAAAACTGATGACATTGCTACAGAACTTGAGAAACCTTTTTTTTTTCTTTCCCTATGAACGAGCCAAAACTTTTGAAAAACACACAAATAATAGAAATATGTGGAATGGGGTTTGGGAGTTGGGAGTTATTCTGAAATGTCAAAATAATCATATCACTCACATTCCAGTGTTGGTGTTTCAAGAGTAAAATGGGAACTATAAAAACATTGTACAAACCATTTTTTGGTGGGACTACTAAACATGTCATTGCCAGATGTCCTAAAAAATTGGGTTCCTAGTCTGGGGATCATACTTGTCAGCTTCTTACCACAAAAATATGTACAAAGCCTAAAATAATGGGTGGACAACTCAAAAATGGGGACAAATTTTAAATATTGCTATTATAGACTTAGATAACAGGATTTGCTTAGCATGAAAGTCAAATGTATGGCATTATTTAGTTATTTCAGTCTTTAGTTATTTGCCAGAAAACCACAACTTTTGTGAGGAATAGGCCAAAAATATGAGACAAAAATCTGGACATTCTGCAAAAATCTGGACAGTTGAGAGGTATGCTGGGGAACAAAGGCATTCTGATAAACACGGTAAATTACCATATACTGTTTGTAGTGAAGAAGAGCATTTGTATTTTGACTCTCTTGGGCATGCTGATAACTAATAATAGTGGTGCTTTTCATATTGCTTCACAAATTAATGTTGTTCCTTCTACATTTGGTAATACATTACATGAAGATAAATGCCAGGTACATGTTGACGGCTGTTCGGTAACTGATAATGCTCCTGTCTTCCTTACACCAAAGGGTGATTGAGATATTGCCACTGCTAAATTACCTGAATGGGAAGATCAGGTATGTTTTTATAACTGTTTTGTAACTGATGTTGTCCCTGTTATTCCGCAAGCTAAATGTCAGATGTCAGAACTGTACCCAAGTCACAAGGCACCTTGTGCAGCTCCTCAAATTGCTGTACCCTACCCTTCAACTCAGAGCTGAGGAGCACAAAGATGTCTTCTCAAAGTTGAAAAAGCTCTTCTGTTGTGAAACAGTAGCAAACTGCTTGGTACAAATGTACCAAGCAGCTTGCTACAGTTAGGCGTGCTTCAACACTTCTGCCATGACTGCAAATGGAGTATCAGCATTCATTTTTGAAGGTAGTACTGCACTCTGGCACCATTGCACTGCTGATTGCATCACCTTACAGCTTACATTAGGAGCAGATACCACCTTTGCCTTCTCCTGCTTATGGCTCTACTAAATGTGATTTGCAAAATGACTCTATCATGCAAGTAGCTCTTCACCTTTTATCTTCGAATAAGCATTAATGTATATGCACCCCTGGCAGAAAACAAGGTTGACATTATGGAAGGGGTTGGGGAAGTGAAGGGGGGATTTATGGACTTAGGTGTGCATAACATTTTATAGGAAACAGAGTAAAGATTAGAAAATGGTGAATGAAAGAGAGGAAGCATGAGTAAAAGGGTAAGGGATCATTTTTCTCTTCTTTCCATTAATACTATTAAAATGAGTTATGCAGGTGGTTGGTGTTGCAGTGGCATGGGGTAGGGAGCTTGCCCAAGATATTATATGTTTATTGGTTACTAGACTTTTTAAACAACAAGATGGAATTTAGTTTGGATATATCTGGGGTAGGCCAATGGTTTGGAGTTTCAGTTTGGATGCTTTCTTTGGCATTGCATTGCTGATTAATAATTCTAATATTCAGATATTGACTGTTACTACTGCCATTAATCATAGCTATTAGGATTTATAATGAAGTGGTATTTAGTTACAGTTTATGCCACTGCCCATATGAAAAGCAAAAAATCCTTGTCTGAGGTAAGAGTTTTGTTGTATTAAATGTGTATCTGGTTATGACAGGCAATTTTACTTGTGACTTAGATTTAGAAAAGGAAAAATTACTGAAGGATGTGAAGAAATGCTGAGACATTCTTAGCCATTCATGTCTGCTACTGGGATCCAGTCACCCATAGACATATGTACATCGGTGTCTGAAAATATTAATTTTTCTGCTTCTTTGGATAAAATACATAGGGGAGCTATACAAGAGAATTTTTATCTGACCATGTAGCCATTTGGGTTGAGCTAACTGATAAGACCTCTGTTTTAGGATGGGTAAAGGATTAAATGCATATACTGGTTTATGTGAAGACTTTGGTATTATGTGATATGAATAACAGCAGCTTTATTCCTCTCATATTGCACTAAGACCATTTTATATTGATTGAACTACATGATGGAAAGGTTATAAGCTGCACAATACTAACTCTACGGGCACATAGACAAAGAATGTCATAAAAGTGGTAGGGTATTTCTCTACTTCTCTGTTGTGTGATTACCACAAGTATTTGAACAATAATGCTGTTATTTCATTATGTATGGAAAATTACTTGCATGAGTTATGTGTATTGAAAATTAAAGCTTGCTTTCACTGCAAAGGTATTTTGTAGTTGGCCACAAGGAAGAAGTGCATCCCTGGTTGGGTAGTGTTGCTAGATTAGCTAAAAGCTCTTTATCTAGAAAAGGTGCAGACATGATAGGTCAAGAAGAGATCATGACTTGTGTGAAAGATTTTGTTTAACATTTAAAAACTGACAACAGGAAGATTCAATGTGTTCAGCGGTGTGTCTCTATGCTTTCCTTACATACATACATGCATACAAATATTTCAAGCACTGGCATTAATGCCCTTCTAGCTTGCCAATATACCAAAACACTTGTTCCCATAATAAGTGATCAGGCTAAACTTAAAAATATCTAAATTAGCACTTGCTTTCATGTAATTTGGTAGTCTGTTCCATGCATCACTACTCTGTCAGAGAACCAATCAGTACACTTCCCATTCATATAGAACCTTCTACACAGGTTGTCTGATGATTCTCTAGTACTTTTTGATAACCACAAACATTCCCAGAGGTAGTTGTCCCTAAATACCCTATATACCTGAATCAGATCTCCTCTTAGATATCTGTAAGAGACACTGTACAAGTTCAGATATTTTAGTCTTTCATAATAACTTAAATTTTCACATCCATGGATGCTCTTGGTATATTTCAGCTGTAATCTTTCCTGTTTACTCATGCTTATTTTCTTATAGGGTTTCCATATGGTTATTCCATGCACAAGTTTGGGTCTAATGTAATTAACAAACAATGACTTCATCATTTTTGATTTCCTAGATTTTATAAATCTTTTTATACAACCTATAGTTCTATAAGTATCCTTAACCAATTGGTTGATATCTACCCATATACCCAGGTCCTTAAATGAGCCTACAGTTTCAATCACTGTGTGCTGTATTAAATATTCACCTTTCAAATTATGTCTCACAAATCTCATATGCTTAATTTTTGATGTATTTATCAGCATATTATTTTCCTGTGCCCATATGGTCAATTTAGTCAAGTTGTTTTGCAGACATGCCTTACCTGTAACACATGTAATCAGTTTACCCAATTTCAGGTCATCTGCATATAGAGTGTAGAACACCTCAGATGAAAACGTTAGGTCTGAAAGATATAATCTAAACAAGTAAGGGTCTAGGACAGAGCCCTGTGGGATACCCTGACTGTAACCAAGGATTTCACCTATCCAGTTGCTGTATGATACTTGCCATGTCCTATTGATAAGCCATGCAGCTAACCATCTTATCAATAAGACATCAATACCTAGTTGTGCTAATTTATTGATCAGTGTTTTGTGTATGACCCTGTCAAATACTGAAGTTTAATCTATATAAATTACATCACAGCACAATTTTTCATTTAAAGTTGTTATTATATTGTTATAGAACATCATGTTACAGGTGGTAGTAGATCTATTTTCAACATATGCATGCTGATATATGATTTTGAGTCCCAACCTATCCAGTTCTGACAATAACCTATGCAGTATTACCTTCTCCATTATGTTTACACAACATGAAAAGTTTAGAGTGCTTTCTGTAAATGTGAATTGTATTAAGAAGAATAAGTATTTTGGAGTGGTGTAATACATGTGATGTAGATGTAAGTATATTAGAAGACAGAAGATTTTTAATAAATGAAGAAAGATTACAAACAGAAGAACTATGGGGAGGAAAGATAATCTGGAATTTGGAAAATGAGAGATATTCCAGAATAGCTGTATTCTGTAGAAATGCAGCAACTATATTAGATATAACGTTAGCAAAAATGGGAATATTAACCATTGTAGATTTAGAATGGAAAGAAGTGTATAGAATTCTAACATTATATGCTTATACTAATTGTAAAGAAAGAGAAAGCTTATTTCATCAGAGTTTAGACTATGCAATGATAAATATAAATATTATAATAACTGGAAATGTTGATTGTTATTTAAGTGGCAAGCAGAAAAAGAAAGGAAATGATATCAGAAAATGTAGAAGTTATTAGATGTGGTAAGTTAAAACTCTGGATCAAAAATTCATGCAATTACAAAATGGGTATGTATAGAAGTGAAATAGATTATTTTATAGTATCAGCAGGTTTAGTTATATGAGAAGGGGGGGTAGTTGAAACAAGATTTTCTGATCATCTTGCAATATGGCTAGAGATAAAGGACAACAAGGAATATATAAAAATAGGCAAAGGAATAAAAAAGATAAATGAGAAAGCACGGGATGAAGAAGGAAAAAGTCTAGTTCTACAGTTATGGAAAGATCATATTACTCAAAGAACATTTTTACAGTGGCAATATCATGTGAGAAAAATAGAGAAAGAAAAATATAAAAGAACATATACACTTGTCTAGAGGAAAACAGTTTTTAGTACTTAATAAATAAGCACCTATCCAGGCATGTCTAAGGGTCAGCTCCCGGTGTTTTCTCCTGTCTACCTGATGAATCTGGGCATCTTGGGGTAATGCAGTAATTGCCTCATGTACACAGACAACCCTCTCCTCCTACCACCCAACACTACAACCTGAGAGAGATGCACTTATATAGCCAAACTGGAAGCAAAGCTCTCTTCACCCAAGAGTGGACTAGACAGTCAAGAGGAGAAGGTAAACACTTGCACCACACCACACTCATCACATAGTCCCTCAAAACCTACACCACCCAAACAGACACATAGAAACACAAAACACATACCTACATTCGCGGAGGCTCTCAATAAAAATCTGCTCAAGCAACAGAGACCTCCAAAGCAGAAACACAAGCAACCTTCACCCCCCAACACAACCCAAATGACACATAGCTCACAAACTCAGTGTGCCACTCAACCAAATCCCATAAGGCATAACAACGTACCCAACACTCTAGTCATAGATGACTCTATAGTCAGGCACACTGATGTTCCACTCACCAGGCTAAACAAGGAGAAAGTTACTGTCACCTGCCTGTCGGGTGCCAGGATCGGGTCTATATTATAAAGACAAACGTTTACTTACCCGAACGCCTAAACATCGACCCATCTTCATCGCACTGCGAAAACATTGATCGTCCAGAAGCGCAAAAGCAGAAACATCAAATCATCATGGTTGGCCCTTCTGCAGTATAGCTCCGTAAGGTAAGTGTACAATAGTTACGGACCTTAGGGTTAGGGTGCGGGTTAAGGTAAGTGCATAGATGGTAATGTATGTTAGATTTAGTGTAGGGTTAGAAGTGGGGTTTTGTTAAGTGTATGTGTGTGGATTATTTAGTTTGTTTTGGTAATGTGCGATAGTTACGGACCTTAGGGTTAGGGTGCGGGTTAAGTTAAGTGCATACATGGTGGTATATGTAAGATTTAGTGTAGGGTTAGAAGTAGGGTTTAGTTTAGGGTTAGAAGTAGGGTTTTGGCTAGTGTATGTATGTGGTTTATTTAGTTTGTTCATGTAGATAGTATGTAGTGGGCAGTGGGATGGGACAAGTATGACAGTTCGACTTTTTGAATTTCACAGTTTAGGGAGTTCGGTGTATATGCGGTTCACAGAACATGTGTCGGTGATTAGGTATTCGGGTAAGTAAACTTTCTCTTTATAATATAGAACTGCCAGGATCCGCCACACAACGCATGCACTCAGGTCACTCCACAACAAGTACAAATATGACTCAGTCATTGTCCATGTTGGTGTGAATGACCTGAGATGTACCTCCCTGGACTACATGAAAAGAGACATGGAGGAGATCTCTGATCTTGTAGTCCAGGCAGGTATGACCCTAGCCCTGAGTAGCATCCTGCCATCACCCAGAATGATACCACAGTACAAGGGCAAAATGATTGACTTCAACAATTGGCTAAGCTTCTGGGGATCCAGTATCTGTCTGCCTGGGATGACATGATCGACAGACCATGATGCTTTGCCAGAGATGGCCTGCACCTGTCTACCTGTCTACCTTGTGATTCTGGATATTGGCTAAGGCTCTTCCCACCCCTATAGTGCCTTTTTTAGGCAAGGTTCAAATGACAAATTCACCACTGTAACAGATACAAGCAAGCAAAATCTGAGGGTAATGCTACTCAATGCTAGAAGTCTAAACCTCAAAATGCATTCACTCGAGGCACTCCTTAAAATGGAGAACATCAACATCTGTGAAGTGACAGTGACCTGGTTCAAGGCTCCAGAGAGCAGCCCTGCATTACCAGGCTATAATTCATACCACACCTTTCGGCCACCTAACCTGGACCGAAACACTAAAGTCGGAAGCATGTCCATATTCATTAAGGATATCCACACCTCCAGGCTAGTTGCTCAGCATAATGCAGCCGAGATTATCCAAGTGCAACTAACTCTGGGCAAGACCGCAATCCAAATTGTAACTTGCTACAGATCCTCCACCTTACCCCAGGATTCCCACTCCTCATTTCTTGATACACTGGAAAATATTAGGGTACAACCCAACACCCTAATAATGGGCAATTTCAACTACCCCACCATTAACTGGGAAAACTACTCATATACCAACTCTTCTGCTCAACGTTTTCTGAAATTCATAAATTCCAACTCCTTGGATCAACTTATCCACACCCCACCAGGGGCAGCAATATCCTAGACCTGATCATTACAAGAGGTCAATTCCTCATTGGTCAGATCCAAACACAAGCTAATCACCCTAGACATCCACATCCCGCCCTCACCCCCCATTAGGGAAACCACCATAAAAAATTTCTCCGAAGCCAACTTCATGCTTCTTAAGACAAAAGTGGCAAACTTCACGACACCCATGCAGACGGACAATAGAGGTTGTTTGTCTTTTTGGCTTTTCCCGGTTAGGGATCACCACAGTGGAACTCTGGTCTGGTAATGATTGGCAGTAGAATTTTATGGTGCCGAGTTGCCAGCCCGACACCCAACCTTCAACAAAGACACGCCCATTCACGCATGTCTTTTGAATGCCACTCGGTCATGGGTGGGGAGGACATGCAGACTCCACAGAGAAGGCACTCCAGCTGAGAATTGAACATGAGAACCTCTTGCTGTGAGGTAACAACGCTACCACTGCACCACCGTGGCTTATAATGGACAATAGAGGTACGACTGCTGAATCCTACACAAATGCACTCTATAAGCACTTACACGAGTGCATGGATCGTGCTATCCCTAACAGAACCAAGATGCTATCCTCCAAAAAAGGAAGCCAATTTTGTGGTCCCCTGCCATAAACAAACTCTACAACAGAAGAAAGAAACTGTTACAAAAAAGAGTAAAATCCCATGATTGGAGGAACTCCCTGGTCAGCCTCAGTAAGAAGCTGAGATCACTCATAAAATCCTCCAAAGCTAGTTACAAAAAGAAAATCGCCACTGATTCTAAAGACAACCACAAAGCATTCTATAGCTATGTCAAGAATCTGAATGGCAACACTCAGATCTGCTGTGAGTTACAGCGCAATGGCACTAAATATACAGAACCATCTTATATTGCCAACATCCTGGCAGATAGGTTCAGTGCTAAATTTGCCCCCCTCTCACCCCCTAAAGGGCCCATCTCTATACCAGAAGAATGCAAAGTTCCTGTAATCATGACTGCACGGGTAAAAAACACACTCTCCAAAGCCAAAAACACAGCATCCAAGGGACACATCCCAGGCTGTGTTCTACACGAACTACAGAATGAACTGGCACACCACCTAAGCACCATGTTCAATCATAGCCTCACATCAGGCTTTGTGCCCACTGAATAACGCACAGTGATGGTTATCCCACTCCACAACGGGGGAGCCACCATGGACCCCGGGAACTATCACCCCATTCGCCTAATGAGCCTGATCTGCAAGGCCATGGAACATATCATCATGGAACTTATAAACAAAGACATTGGCAATCTCCAAACTCTGGACCTCACCCAGTTCGGGTTTGTAAAAGGCAGATCATGTCTCCTAAACCTGAGACTTCTTTGAAGCAGTCACCAAAGCTGTAGACGAGGGTAAGGTGGTTCACACAGCCTATCTAGATCTTGCCAAAGCTTTTGACACCATCCCCCACTCTGGAATTATAGATAAACTCACTAAACTAGATATAAATCCCTGTGTCACAAGATGGGTTGCCAACTGGCTCACTGACAGAACCCACACTGCGAAAGTAGCAGACTCCAAGTCTGACTTCAGACCAGTGACAAGTGGAGTACCACAGGGTTCAGTCCTGGGTCCTCTCCTGTTTGGTATCTACTTTTCTGAAGTACAGGCTAACACAGAAGGTCTTTGGCTAATGAAGTTCACAGATGACTGCAATCTAGGAGCCATAATCAAAACTCCTAATGATGTGGACATCCTACAAAAGGGCCTCGCTGAGACAGATTCCTGGTGTCAAAGCTATAGCCTCAAGCTCAATGCCAAAAAGTGCATTGTCATCCCCTTTGGTAAAAACTCTGTACCCATGAGCTACCACATAGGTGGTAGTCTACTTAACACCGAAAGTGTGATAAGAGACCTTTGGACACTGGTGGACAGTATTCTCTCCTTTGATAATCACATTGCCACAGTAGACAGGAAATCCTTCTACATGGCACACCTCATCACAAAAGGTTTCTCATCCAGGAAAAAAGAGGTCATTGTTCCCCTCTACTCGTCACTCATTAGACCCATTATAGAGTACAACGCCCCTTTTGGTATGTACCTCACAAGGCATCTACAATAACTGGAAAGGCCGCAGAAATACCTCACAAAGAGGATTACTGGTCTCAAACAGATGCCCTACACAGACCGTCTCAAAAAACTCCAGATTTACTCCATCGCATATCGCCTACTCAGAGGCGATCTCTGCCTAACATACAAAGCTATGTCAAACCCAGAGCTATTGGATATGCTAAAAGCACTACATTCTCATATACTCTCCAAAATTACCTTGTCCCCTATTGGTCCTTTTTAATTAAGTGATAAAAGAGTTCCCTTTACTACTCTAGCATGTCCAAAGGTCAGTTAATGGTTTCCTCTCCAGTCCAGCTGGTGAATCTGGGAATCTTGAGGCAATGTTACGACTGCCTCATGTACACTGACAACCCTCTCCTCCTCCAAACAGGTTCAAACATATGTGAGCGATGCAACCATATAGCCAAACTGGACGCTGAGCTCTCTCACCTCAGAACTGGTGTAACCAGTCAGGAGAAGAAGGTAACCTCACACAACACTAATCCAGTCTCACATAGTCCTACCACAACAGCAAACCAAACACATAAACACACAAAAACATACTCGGAGGCTCTAAATAAAAATCTACCTAAGCAGCAGAGACCTCCAAAGCAGACACCCAAGCAAACGCTACCCCACAGCAAAACACGTGCAACACATAGCTCACAAAGTCAGTGTGCCAAACAGTCACCGCCCTTAAGGCTGAATAACACACCTGATACACTTGTAATAGTTGATTCTATAGTCAGACACACTGATGTCCTGCTCACCAGGCTGAACAAGGAGAAGGTCACAGTGAGCTGCCTGTCGGGCGCTAGGATCTGCCACAAGCACACAGGTCACTCCAAAGGAAGTACAAATATGATTCTGTCATAGTACATGCTGGTGTGAATGACCTGAGACGTACCTCCCTCGACTACATGAAAAGAGACATAGAGGAGCTCTCCGATCATGTAGCCCAGGCCGGTATGACCCTGACCTTGAGCAGCATCTTACCCTCACCTAGAATGATGCAACAGTTAAGACAAAATGATCGATTTTAACAATTGGCTAAAATTTTGGTGTCATTCAAAGGGGATCCAGTGCCTGTCAGCCTGGGATGACATGCTCAACAAGCCACGTTGCTTCACTAGGGATGGCTTGCACCTGTCACCCCTGGGCTTTCGGATACTGGCAAAGGCTCTTGCCACCCCCATAGTGCCTTTTTTAGGCAAGGCTCAAAAGACAAACCCACCTCCATAGAAAACACAAAGAACAAGAAACTAAGGGTAATGCTGCTAAACGCCAAAAGTCTGAACCTCAAAATGCATGCACTCAAAGCTCTCCTCAGTATGGAGAGCATCGATATCTGTGCAGTAACAGAAACCTTGTTCAAGGCTCCAGAGAGCACCCCAGCACTACCAGGTTATACCTCATATCATGCTTTTCGACCCCAAAACTCGGACCGAACCACAAAAGGAGGGGGAGTATCCATATTTATCAAGGATACCCACACCTCCAGGTTACTGGCATTGCACAAAGCATCAGAAACCATCCATGTGCAACTAACAGTGGGCAAAACTGCCTTTCAGTTTATAGCATGCTACAGACCACTGTCTCAAAATCAGGAATCCCACTTGGCTTCCCTGAAAACATTGAAGAACAAGAAGATCTCTCCAAACACCATTATATTGGGTGACTTCAACTACCCAAACATAGACTGGGAGCATTACTCAAGCCTCAACACCCTAGCCCAAAGGTTCCTTGAATTTATAAACTCAAATGCCATGGAACAACTAGTCACAACTCCCACAAGAGGGGAAAACATACTTGACTTGATCATCACCAACATGGGGACCCTATGCTCCACACCAGAAGTATACCCCTCATTGGTAAGATCAGACCATAAATTAATTTCACTGGATATCCAAAACCCGACCCCACCCCCAGCCCAGAAAACCACAGTGAAAAACTTCTCAAAAGCGAACTTCACACTTCTCAAAACCGAGGTGGAATCCTTCAAGGCCCCCGGGCCAGTGGAAACTATGGCCCAAACCACAGAATCCTATATAAACACATTCTATGGACACCTCCAGGAATGCATGGATCATGCTATCCCAAACAAAACCAAGACCCAATCGTCCAAAGGCAGGCGTCCAGTCTGGTGGACCCCAGCCATAAATAAGTTGTACAACAGAAGGAGGAAGCTACTACATGATAGAGCAAAATCCCTAAAAGGGAAGGCATCTCTGATCAGTACTAGCAAAAAATTATGATCCCTCATAAAATCATCCAAGGCCAGCTTCGAGAGAAAAAATTGCACAGGACACTAAAGACAATCACAAGGCTTTCTTTAGCTATGTTAGGAACCTGGGATGCAACTCCCAGATATGCTCAGAGTTGATTCTAAACGATAAAAAATACACTGAACCCACAGACATTGCCAACATCCTGATAGACAGGTTCAGTGCAAACTCCCCCCCCTTCCCCCCAAAAGAGCAAATATCTATCCCAGCAGAGTGCAGCCTCCCTAACATCTCAGATGTTCAGGTGAAAGCCGCCCTCTCCAAAGCAAAAAAAACACTGCTTCAATGGGACCAGACAGAGTTCCGGGTTGCATCCTACATGAACTCCAAGAAGAACTAAACCCTCACGTAAAACTGCTGTATAATCTCAGCCTCACTACAGGATATGTACCCAAAGAATGGCGTACAGCAACAGTGGTCCCACTCCACAAAGGTGGTGCCTCAACGGACCCTGGTAACTATCGCCCCATAAGCCTGACTAGCCTTATCTGCAAGGCCATGGAGAGGATCATCATGGAACACATAGACAAAGACATTGGGGACCTACAGACACTAGATCCTACCCAATTCGGTTTTGTCAAGGGTGGATCCTGCCTCTTGAACCTGGTCGACTTTTTTGAAACAGTCACCAAGGCCATAGATGAAGGGAAGGTAGTCCACACAGCCTATCTGGACCTCGCAAAGGCATTTGACACAATAACCCACTCGGGCATCATAGATAAGCTATCCAGCTTAAATATAAACCCCTATGTCACAAGATGGGTTGCTAACTGGCTCAAAGACAGAATCCACAGAGTCAGAATTGCCGGATCCATGTCAGACTTGAAACCGGTTACAAGTGGTGTCCCACAAGGCTCTGTTCTGGGACCTCTCTTATTCGGCATATACTTTTCCGAGGTACAGGCCAACACGGGAGGACTATGGCTGACCAAGTTCACAGATGACTGCAAACTCGGCGCCATAATTGACTCTCCAGCTGACATGAACATCCTCCAAAAAGGTTTCACAGAGACGGATAACTGGTGCCAGAGCCATGGCCTAAAGCTAAATGCCAAAAAGTGTATAGTCATACCCTTTGGCAAAAACAAAGTGCCCACAAATTACCACATAGGTGGTAACCCATTAAGTACAGAAGAAGTAATTAGGGACCTGGGGACCCAAGTTGATAGCAATCCCTCCTTCGACAACCACATTGCCAAAGTGGTTAGAAAGACCTTCTACATAGCCCACCTTATCACGAAAGGATTCACATCTAGATCAAGTGAGGTAATAGTGCCCCTTTATTCATCCCTCATCAGGCCCATCATAGAATACAATGCCCCTTTTGGGATGTACCTTACCCGACACCTGCAGCAACTAGAAAGACCCCAAAAGTACCTCACAAAGAGGATCAAGGGACTCCAACAGATCCCATATGCTGCCCGGTTAAAAAAACTCCAGCTCTACACAGTTGCATACCGCCTACTTTGTGGCGATCTATGCCTGACATGCAAAGCTATGTCCAACCCAGAATTAATGGACATGCACCACCTCAGAAAATCTAAATCCCTTAGAACCACGCACTCGAGGGACTTGAACCTCAGCACAGAAATAAATAGAACATGCTGGAGGGACAGATTCCCTTCGCTCTGGAATAGAATCCCAGTCCATGTTAGGCAGAGCACCTCATTGACTCTCTTCAAGAGGAATCTTGATAAGTGGATGGGAGATTGTAGGTTTACCCCAGGGATTACTTCTGTGTCACTACTAGACAGAGGCACAGTAAACTAACCTTAAAAAGGGCACAGCAAACTCAAATCAAAGGGTGTTGAAAGCTAAACACACTCGGTCTAGGCTTATAAATGCCCCAGGGCAGATAGCCTAGTATGAACCTATGAACCTATGAACCTATGCTCCATTTAAAGAAATCCCAATCCTCCAAGTTACACGTTCCAAGGACCTAAACCTTGTCACCACAATAAACAGAACCTGCTGGAGGGATAGATTCCTGTCCCAGGGACTTCCCATACTCTGGAACAAACTACCTATCTATATCAAACAAAGCTCTTCATTAGCACTCTTCAATAAAAATCTTGATGATTGGATGGGAAATAGGAAATTCACCCTGGGGATCACCTCTGTGGCTTTGCTTGTCTGGGGCATAGGAAAATAATTTTCTTGGGTGGCGAACGCCAGGGTACCTTTTTGGCTAGGCTTATATAGGCTCTAGGGCAAATAGCCTAGTACCTACCTATGAACTTATGAACCTATAATGACACATTGGAAGATTTAGAACACAATAATAAAAGTACTTTGACAAAGAAAAAGAATTATATGAAAGAAATCCAGAAAAATTACAAGAATTGTTATATAAGCAAATATATATTTTTACAAGGCAAAAGAAGTATCAAGTTACTTAAGCAGATTAGTAAAGGCGGATGGTAGTGTAATGAGAGAAATAAAAAAATCTAAAAGGAAAATAGAAAAAAACTGAAGAAAAGATTATGAATAGTATAGTGCAATATGTACAAGAAATGTTTAAAGAAGAAAGAAGGTAGTGAATAAACATGGAAGATAAAAAAAAGTTAACAGAAAAAGAGAATAAAAATTTGGAAAAGGAGATTTATTTAAATGAGATAGATAAAGTATTATGTCAAGTAAATATATATTTTGCTGCAGGACCAGATAGAATAGATTATGAAATGCATAAAAATGTAAGAACTGAAAAAAGAAAAAAAATGTTTTAAGGATTTTGAATGAATGGCTAAATGAAGATGTTGTACATAAAGAATTATGTAACAGGATACTTAAATTCATATTGGAGAACGAAGGATAAAAAACAATTAAAAAACTGGAGACCAATAGTATTGAATAATAATGATTATAAGATTTTTATGAAAATAATACAAAAGAGATTTGAAACTAAAATGGAAATTATGGAAGCTAGTATATATAGTATAAAGGAGAAGGGTTGTCAAGAATTATTAATGATAATTAGAAAAATTGTGAATGATATCATGAATAAAAAAGAAGAAGCAAAAATTATGATAGGAGACCTTAATAAGGGATTTGATACAATTGGATATGAACTCTTCTGGGTAATAATGAAAGAATATAAGTGAGAAAGTTTCAAAATTATGTATTTTAGTGTATAGTGGTAATAATGTAAAAATACTTGTAAATGGCTCATTAATCCAAGACGTACATATGAAAAGTGGTATAAGACAGGGATGTCCAGTGAGTTGTATACTGTTTGCATTAGTTATGAATGTGATAGTATGTGAAGTAAATTAGAAAATGAAGGAGGTGGAGTATATGAATTTGGATAAAAGAAATAACAATTTTCACAAATGAGGGTCTAGAGATGATAGTGATTATAGTGATAGCTTTAAATAAAGATAAAAATAAAGGTTTAAGTGATGTAGTAAAAGTAAGTATATTTTACAATGAATTAAATTTCTGTGTTAGGTACAACATTTTGGGAATAAAGATGTAAGTAGAATTCAATGGAAAAAAAAACAACAGAAGAAATAAAAAAAATTGTCTTTTCTGGAGAACATATAATTATCATTCAGAATAAAAGGTTTATTTGATAAATTTAGTACATGATAGGCAGCGATGTTAACCTTGGCTCAAGATGATTGTCACTTCAGAAGTAACACCCCAACCCCATGTGCAAAATGGGAAAAAGAAGTTGAGGATGGATGGATGGGAAAAACAGCATACTTAGCAAGTGTATTTATATTGCCAAAAGTATTTGATAAGGAATTATAGCAGATATTTTTTTCTTTTACATGGGGTTCTAGATTAAACCCAGTAAAAAGAAGAGTTTTGTATGTAAATAAAAGTAAGGAGGTTTAGAGTTATTTAAGCCAGTGGTATATGCTGTTTTATTAAATTTATGCAAAGTGTTTAAGTGGACAAATAAAAAAGATGAGAAATTAGTGGTAAAATTGTCTAAATATAAGTAAGATACATTTTGGGGTATGGCAAAAAAGAGTAAAAGAGACAAAGAGTGTATAAATGAAGAAATAAAATATTATCAAGAAAAAATAATTTTGCGGAAAATAAAAATGAATAATACGGAAAAAGATAGGAAAGTATGGTATAAGAATGTAATGATAAAGCATTATTATGTAAGGCCAAGGGAAAACCTAACAGATAAAAAAAATAAAGCTATAACAATAAGAAGCAAATGGTGTAACCAGAAAGTAGAACATCACAATTTTTGTGGAGACTGGTAACAGATACATTGCCAGTAAAAAGAAATATGCCACATAAAAAGAAAAGTTTTAGAATATCTTTACATTGTCAAGAAGAAGAAACTGTGGAACATGTGTTTTTGAAATATAAAAGAGTAAAAAAGTTAAGGAGAAAACTATGTAATGAAGATTCTTTCAAAGATATAAAAAAATGGATAAAATAAACATGAATATGATTAAATATGGATATTATAAGAATATAAGTAAAGAATATGTTAAAAGAATAGATAAAAAGTTATGTTATGTTATATGGGTTATATGTAATGAGCAAATACATTAAATTATGTTTAATGGTAAATGGATTTTAGCAACAATACTAAAATCAGATTATGGTTATGGAAAAAGGAATGGGGTCTAACAGGGATGAACATTTAGTATGACTGTAAAGGAAATTATGAGTATGTGTAAATAGATTTGTATAACTATATATTTGTACATTTGTAAATAAGTAAATATGTTGTAAATGAGTTATTTTCTTATATAAATAAAGGACCCCTCACTTCTCTATAGGTGCCATGGGTTTACATCCACCTGAGCTATCACCAACTCAAGCAGATGGGGCTTCAGTTTAACATCTCAGCCAAAGAATGTCACACTCAGGAGTGTAGCATCCCCTTATGCTACACTGCAGTGTCAGCTACTGATATACCTGGTGTGGGAATAGAATCCACAGTCTTCTGTACTGTAGGTGAGTGTGCTACCTGGTGTGCCACTGACACCAAAAATGTAGGAATAGAGCACATGACCTGTCTTACTGAGGGTCAGGAAAGATAGTAATCTGTTGAGACATTCTGCCATTTGTGTTTTGTTCAACATTAAGCAGCTAGTAATGACTTGTAGTATATATACCTTGCAATGCTCATCTGGTATGAGTTGCAGATAGGCAGTACAAAGGCAGGGGATAGGTGGAGCACTTATTTACCACAGTAAAATTGACTGAAATGCATACATGTATAGGTGTGTGAGAAGCAACTACAAGCAGACCCTGAAAAACAAATCTACAACCAACTATCCACTTACTTCCAAAACCACCAGCTCCTCACTCTTAAACAGCATGGATTATGGGCTGGCCTGAGCACAATGACAGCACTATGGTCACTCACAGATTAGGACCTTATCTGTATGGATAAAGAAAACTTTTCAGGAGCACTCTTCATTGACCTTACCAAAGCTTTTGAACTTATTGACCATCTCCTCCTTCACTCCCTCAAAGAAATCAAAGTTATTTCCAACACTGTTATCTAATTCCAAGATTTCTTAACAAAAAGGTGTTTCAGAGTCAAAATTGGCTCATCCCTAGCACCTTACCAAAGAAGTACCCCAGACTTCATGCTTGCCTCACTGTTTTTTTCAATCTTTATTAACAAACTACCCTTTGACCTCTCTAAATGTCCTATCAGTATTTACACTGATAGAATGGTTACTTCAATCCAGTACCATACGTTCAGCTATTCAAACAAACCCAGCTTCAGCCTAACCTCCACTCCCTTTAATTCTTGGCTAAACAACTATAAGCTACTCATAAACCCCTCCAGAACAAAATGTATGATGTTTGGAACACCACAAAAGCTAATAAAAAAACTCATAAGAATCTCAATATTGCAGATCTCAATTTTATCCTAATAGAAACAACCACATCTTTTAAATGTCTAGGTATGGCTGGATAAGTCAATTAACTTTCATAACCACACTGAAAACCACACTGAAAACACCAGGAAAAAGACCAACCCTCTTTTATTCTGGCCCTGGAAAATATTTCCTTTTCTCTTCAGACTAGCAAGAGCTGCTAAAGACAAAGAAGTCATAGCTCAACTCGAATACAGTTTCCTCATCATAGCCACAACCTCAAAAAAAAAAAAAAAAAAAAAAATCACAAAATCACCCCTTCTACAAACCATTGAAAACAAAATTTTCCAATTAATTTTCACCCCTCCGTGAACACCACTATACCACCCTCTCCAAAGCCTTATGTCTCTTAGTTACATACAGAGTTATAGAGTAGAGCTACACCTAGGGTCTCATCTTTTCAATCTACTTCAGCCAGTTGCCTATCTGCCTCTTACTGTAAAATTCCATTATAAACTCACCTCTGCAACCTCCTCGACGTCCCCAGATTGACACCCTCATTCTAGACCCCCAAATCAAAGTGTACTGTACAGAACACTCCTTCTTCATTCTTGCACCCAAGAACAGAGTTCCTACAGAGTAGAGCTACACCTAGGGTGTCATCTTTTCAAATTACTCCAGTCAGTTGCCTGCCTACCTCTTGCTGTTAAACTCCATAATAAAATCACCCCTACAACCTCCTAAACTCTGTCTCACTCACTCCAGGCCCCCAAACCAAACTGCACTGTAGAGAACACTCCTTCTCCATTCTTACAGATAAACTCTGTCAATACCTCCCATTTCACCTTAAAAAAATCTCCTCTTCCCCCACTTTCAAAGCATAACTCAAAAGGCATCTCCATCAGAAATCTGAGTGTTTTGCACTGGACACATCCCCTAACTCCTTCCTCACCTACATCACTTCTACTGCTATTCACTGCTCTCACTTGCTGCTTGCTTCCCATATTCACTACTAAAAGTAATTCACATTTGTTTTTCTCTTCTGTTAATAATATTTGCTTGTTATTTTAATTGCCTGCTGGACTTTGTACCACTTGCGATTACTCCAATTTGTGAATCAGTTCTATTTTATTTTTTGTAAGTTTGTTCATCAGAACTGTGTCTGCAAATGGTCTGTTGTGTACTATTCCAGTAAACAAACTGAAATAAATATTCAAATACATACCTGCACATTTTGTACTAGCATACATGCATATATACTCAGGGATATCTATTTGTAAATATCTTAGTATATACATATATACTACTATATAAATATCAGTATATGTCTGTATTATAACTACATATTTTTATCTTAATATGTATATACCTTTTAAATCTTTTTAAAAGAAACACAGGTGTACTCACCCTGCACCTAGACAGGCATTCTATCCTCCCTTAGTACTGCTCCTGATTCCCTGCTATAGCCTTAGGAACTGTGGGAGATAAAAGACACACACACACACACACACACACACACACACACACACACACACACACACACACACACACACACACACACACACACATTAGTACAATGTAGTCCAGCTGCAAGAGGTTCATAGGTATGAAAAATTTTAAATATATATATATATATATATATATATGCACATACACTTAGTACATTTCCAGAGCAATTACATAAACCTCTTCTTCCCATTGGCAAAGAAGGTCTAAATGGTGCCTCTTCAAGTCATTATATTGGTGCCTGTACTGCTCTGCAGTCCGCAGTATGCCTGTGACCTCTGTCACAGCCATGGAAAGACAATGCCAAACATCCACCTTATACTGGGACCCTAATAGGAAGCATTCAGCAAATGATCCCGTAGGTGCCTACAGAGCAAGTTGAGAAAGATTTTCTTCTCTTGGACCCACCACTTGGATTCCCTGCAGGTATCAGTGCCCACAGAAGCAGCAGCCTTTCTGTAGTTCTCCAACCAGAGAACCATGCCCTGCATCTCATGGTCATACTCATTTCCTGTTATGAGATGTGCTTTGCAATGTCATGCAACTCAGTAGCTTGGTCAGAAGCAATGTTCTTGATAGATCATTTAAGTTTTAAAGTAGTGCAATACAGCACCGGAAGTGTGAAACATGACAACTATGGATGAGCAATATGACATATGCTTTGACAATGGTAGTATTTTATGCTTTAGCCTGGCCACAGGTTTCACAGGCTGAGGCTGGAAGTTGCATAGAAACCCTACTCAGTTTCTGCACTCCAAAGCTTAAGTAGTGATCATCACAGGTGTGCATGGAGTTCATGATG